>NW_006399760.1:29762665-29778908 GCF_000299155.1 Elephantulus edwardii | reverse complement strand
CAGGAGAGGAAGGCCCTCTATGAGGTGGATTGATTCAGTGACTGGGGTAATTGGGATGGGAGTGTCAGAGACAGTGTGATTGGCACAGGACAGAGCGGAGTTTAGGGCTGTTGTACATAGGGTTGCTATGAGTTGCAAGCAACTCGACGGCACATAACAACAACAACATATGGACTCTACTAAGTTTCCAAGGCTGTAAATCTTAACAGAGAACATAGTCCATTTTTTGCCTGTAAAGAGGCTTGTGGATTCAAATTGTTAAAGATGTGCAATTTAACATGCTACAGACTACACCACCAGAGCTCCTTATTTTAAGCCCTTGTTGTTGTTCAGTGACTTTGAGTAAAATAAAATTCATAGCAACCTGATGAACAATAAATCTGAATCCTGTCCTATCCTGTGCCTTATCATTTCTGACACTCTTGAGCCTGTTGTTATGGTTTCTGTCTTGTTTAGGGTTATTCTCTCTTTTGCTGACCCTCCACCTTTTTAAATTCGATGTCCCTTTCTAATGATTACCCACTTCTAGCAACATTGTCAAAGTATGTGGGGTGAAGCTTCACCATCCTTGCCTCTCAGGAGTGCTCTGCACTTTCTCCAAGACATTTGTGTTAGTTCTTTTGACTGTCTGTGGGATTCTGTTCTAATACTACATTTAAAAAGAAATTCTTCTTCTGTCATCTTTATTAATTGTCCAACTCTCAGATGCATACGTAGCAGGTGATTGAAAAGATCATGGCTTGAATCAGGCATACTTTGTTCTTTAAACAGACATCCTTGCTTCTCAAGAATTTTATTAGGACCCTGACAGCAGACCTTCTCAATGCAATGTCTCCTGACCTTCTGATGGCTTATACCAAGGGTGTTGATTGTGGATCCAAGTAACATGAAGTCATTGACAACTGATGTTACCTATACATCCATTCTTCTTCCTTTCTCATTGTTCAGCTTCCACATGCATAAAAGGAAATGAAAATATTATGCCTTGGGTCAGGCATAGCTTAATTACCAAAGTGATATCTTTGCTTTTTAATATTTTAAAGAGGTTATTTGCAGAGCATTTACCCAATCCATTTAATTTCTTGACAGTTGCTCAAGTTGGCGTTGATGAAATGCAATCCATGGCAACTTCAATTCTGTCTCTGTTTATCATGATGTTGTTTATTGATCCAGCTGTATAGTCACCAAATGAATATGTATTCACTAAAAACAGATTGCCTGGTGGATATATTGCAGCTCTAGTGGCTAATCTGTAGGGAGTAATGCTGTTAATCTATAAATCATGCCTTCTAACAGATTGAATCCATCAGCAACTTTTGGGACAAAGATGAGCAATCTCATTTCAATCGATTTACAGCTTGGAAACACAAAGAAGTGTCAACTATTAAGTCGGTTCTTATTCCATAACAGTGAGTGTGAGAAAATGAGTAGATGGGAAGTAAGGTTTGAGAGAGAGATGATGTCTAGGATGATTCCCAGGTTCTTGGCTTCAATAGTTACACCCATGGTGGTATCATTCAATGTGACAGAAGACATAAGAAGGAAAGTGAGCACAATAGGTGATCATTAATTTCATGTTCACTTTGGGGTGAAAATATTGGGTGCATTCATCTATCTATCAAAAGGAAATTTTAAATGAAAACCTAGCTGCATTTGGCACTTAGATATAATTTAGGGTCATTAGCAATGTCTCTGCAGAAGATTAAACTACAGACTTGAATGGAATTCTTTAAGAAAAGAAAAGAGAATGATAAGAAAAGAGACTAAGTAGTAGCTTTGAGAAATTTAATATTCAAAGACTCAGTCACTCAGTCATTGCCATGGAGTCAGAACTGACTCCTGTGAGTTTTGAAGCTATAAATCACTTGAGAGGCGATTAACCATCTTTCTCCCTCATGAGGTGGTAGATTCAGACCACCATACAGGTGTGGCCTTTAGATTAGCAGTGCAACTCCCTGCAGACTTCACCGCCACAGCTCTCTATTTAAAGGTCAGAAAAGGATAATGAAAAGGAACAGTTACAAAGTTAGGAGAAAACCAGACGGAGAAGATTTCCAGGATCCCAGTGGGATCTGTAAAGTGTAAAAGTGTAGCACCTGAGAATCAGGTAGCATACCTATAAAAAGAGTGCAGCCAGCATGGGGACAGCTAAATGTGACCTCTTCTAAGTCCCCAGGGAATTGTAAAGTCTGACCTTTACTAACACCAGAAAGGAAGAGTCCCCATCAGCAACATTCAGGTATGAAACCTATTCCCATGACATCAGATAAGCTCCCACATCTATTTATACAGAGACTAACACCAACTAACCCTTCTAATGAATTTTGTTACTGTGCTCCTAGGTCCACCAATCTAGTGTAGTGGTCACACAGAACTCAAAAAACCATACTGATGATTGTGGATTTTTTAGGGAAGGTAACTGGTTATGGTTCAGGTTGGAAACAGGACACAATTCTTCAGTCAGGACAGCTTCTCAAGTGTGCTTACAAGTACTCTGACCTTCAGATTAGAAGCTTTGGGTCAGGATTGCTAAATGCACCCTTTTCTTTGAGATAATATTTAATTTTTTTATTGTGATTTTTTTTTTTTTTTTTTTTTAAATTTTTATTTCTTTATTTATTTTATGTGTGTACCGTCAAATTGGATCTGACTGATACAGGAGGCGATTGTTCCTCCTTCAGCAAAGCATCTGGTGGATTTGAACCATGCACCTCTGGGATTGCAGTGCAGTTTCCTGCCACTAGGCCACCAGAGCTCGCCTTTATTGTGATTTTTAATGAAAGTTTACAGAAAAGTTGGATTTTCATTCATTCATTCATTGTTGCACATTTTCCTCCCTATCCTCCCCTAGTTTACTTTTTTTAAAAAAATGCTTATTCATTGTTTCATAATTTCCTCCCCCATTCCCCAACATCCCCAGTCTACTTTGCTATGCATGTCTTATTCTGGACTGTCATACAAATAGCTAATCATATATTCCTTTTGTTTTTTTAAATTTTTTTCTATTTTTTCTGTTTTTCCTTTTTGTGTACTGTTGAATTGGATCTGACTGGCACAGGAGGAGATTGCCCCTCCTTCTCCAACCGAGCATCTGGTGGATTCAAATGACATGCCTTTGGGATTGCAGCTCAGCTTCTTGCTGTTAGGTCACCAGAGCTCCTTCATATATACCTTTTAAATAGTTCTTTCCTTCTATTAGTTCTAATAGTTCTATTCATAGGCAGTATTTACCCCCTTTTTTCTTCTTTCCCCCTCAACCTTCATGTCAGTCTTGTTTTTTTAACAGTGGTGTTATGCAGTATTTGTCCATTTGTGATTGAGATATTTCACTTAGAATAATGTCCTCCAAGATCACCCATGTTGTGTAATATTTTTGAGCTCCTTATTTTTCAGTGCTGTGTAGTATTCCATTGTGTGACTATATCATAGATTTTCTATCCATTCATTTGTTGACAGGCATTTATGTTGCTTCCATCTCTTTGCTATTGTGAACAAAGCAACAAGAAACATGAATGTACATATGTCTGTTTGTGTGGCAGCTCTGATTTATTTAGGGTATATTTTTAGTAGTGGAGTTGCTGGATCAAATGGTTTTTCTATTTCCAACTTTTTGAGAAAGGGCTGTACCACCTTCCATAGTGGTTGTACCATTTTACATTCCCACCAGCAGTGTTCCAATCTCTACAATCTTGACAGCATGTGTTGTTTGCTGCTCTGTTGAACTTGGCTATTGTTACTGGGGAGAGATGATATCTCATAGTTGTTTTGACTTACTTGCATCTTTCTGATAGCTAGAGATGTTGAACATTTCTTCATGTGTTTGTTTGCCATCTGAATGTCTTCTTTGGTGAAGTATCTGGTCATATTCTGTGCCCATTTTGCAATTGAGTTGTTTATCTTTTTCTTGTTGAGATACTGGAGTAATCTATAAATTTTAAATATAAGTCCCTTATCAGATATGTCTTTACCAAATATTTTTTCCCAGTCTGTGGCTTTCCTTTTTTTACCCTGTTGGAGAAGTTTTTTGATGTGTATGGGGATTTGATTGTTAGAAGGTCCCATTCATCTATTATTTTCTCCTATTTGTTTTTCAAGATACATGGGAGACTGTTCATATTGTGGATTAGGGCTTCTAAAGTTCTTCCAAGCTTTTATCTGATGAAGTTTATAGTCTTGGTTTTACTTATAGGTACTTGATCCATTTTGAGTTGGCTTTTGTTTATGGTGTGAAGTGTAGGTCTTGCTTGGTTTTTCTACAGATAGTTTTGCCAACACTATTTGTTAAAGAGATTTTCATTTCCCCACTTAATTGATTTCATTTCCTTGTAAAAAATCAGTTGACCATAGATAAATGAGCTGATTTCTGGATTCTCAATTATGTTCCTTCCATTGATCTATGTTGTGCTGCCTTGATCATGATGGCTATATAGTAGAATTTGAGATCAAGGAGTGAGATACCTTCTATCTTGTTTCTCCTTTTCAAGAATGCTTTACTTATGCAGGGTCTTTTTCCATTCCAGACAGAATTGGAAATTATCTTTTCCATTTTGTTGAAAAATGAAATTAGTATTGGTGTTGGATTTGCATTGAATTTGTAGAATTCCTTTGGTAGAATTGTCATTTTCAAAATATTGATTCTTTCTTCCACGAGCATGGTATATTCTTCCATTTCTCGAGGTCTTTTTTTGTTTCGTGAAGTATGTTCTGTAATTTTCTTTGAATAAGTCTTTTGTGTTTCTAGTTAGATTTGTTGTAGTTGTTGTTATGTGATGTTGAGTCACTTGCAACTCATAGTGTACAATAGCTCTGAACCCTGCTCTATCCTGTACCAGTCTTATTGACTCTGACAAACTTACTCCATTACCCCAGTCACTGAATCCATCCATTTCATCAAGGTCTTCCTCTCTTATGCTGTCCCTCCACCTTTCCAAGCATGATGTTCCCCTTCAAGGACTGGTCCCTCCGTGCAACATGCACACAGTATTTTAGACTTCGTACGTCAGACTAATGAAGTCAGTCCTGGAGCAGACATAGTTAGATTTACTCCCAAATGTTTAATCTTATGGTTTAGGTATTGTGATTGATATCCTTTTTCTTAGTACCATTTCTATATTTGCTGCTGGAGAGAAATTCAATTGATTTTTGTCTGTTGATCTTGTATCATCCTATTACTTTGCTGAATTGGTCGAATATATCCAGTAGTTTTCTTGCTGAGTCTTTAGGGTTTTCTAAATCTACTTTTATATCATTTGAATATACAGATAACTCCTCTTTGCCAATTTGGATACCTTTTATTTTTTTCTCTTGTCTATTGCTAAGGCTTCCAACACAGAATTGAATAGGAGAGGTGGTAATGGGCATTTTTATCTAGTTCCTGTTCTCAAAGGGAATGCCTTTAATGTCTCTCATTGAGAATGATGTTGGCTCTTGCTTTTGCATATATACTCTTGACTATGTTGAGGAAATTTCCGTCTATTCCTGCTGTGTTGAGTGTTTTAATACGGAACGGTTGTTGGGTTTTGTCAAAGGCCTTTTCTGCCTCAGCTGATTTTCAGTTTCTTCTCAGTTGGAAGAATCCCATGTTTTTTCTATTTTCTGAAATACTTTTATGTAGAATTGGTGATAGTTCTCTGAATGTTTGATAAAAATTCACTAGTAAAACCCACAGGTTCAGGGCCTTTTGTTGTTATTGTTGGGGGTTTTGGTGTGTTTTGTTATTTTCTTTAATTATTACCTGATCAATTTCTTCTTTTGTAATGGGTTTGTTCCGTCTGTGACAGTTTAGGTAGCTTATGAATTTCTAAGTATTTGTCCATTTCCTCTAGGTTTTCATATTTGTTTGGGTATCGTTTTTCAGTAATATTCCATTGTTAAGCATTTTATTTTAGTTGGTTCTGTTATGACATTGCCCATTTTGTCTTTTTATTCAGATTATTGTGTCTTTTCTATCATTTTCTTTGTTAGTTTTGCTAATGGTTTGTCGATTTTTATTGACCTTTTCAAGAAACCAACTCCTGGTCATGTTGATGGTTTCAATTTTTTTTTCTGTTTTCTATTTTATTTATTTTTGCCCTACATTTTACAATTTCCGTCCCCTCCCCCACCCCCAAGGGCATCAGATTTTCTTGCTGTTCTTTTTTACCTTGTTTGAGATTTTGGGTTAAAGAATCAATTAACATTTTTTTCTTGCCCTTTCATGTGTTTGCTTATTACTATAGGTTAACTTCTAATAATTACTGCTTTGGTTGTTTCCCAGAGGTTTTTGATAAGTTGTGTTTGTTTCAAGAAACTTTTTTATTTCATTTTTTATTTCTTCTAGTACCTACTCATGTTAAAGCAAGGTGTTGTTCAGCTTCCAAATGCATCCATTTTTTCTCCTTTATCCTCTAGCTATTAATTTCTAATTTTGTAGCATTGTAGTCTGAGAAGGTTACTTTGTATTATTTCTGTATTTTTAATTGATGTGTGTCTTGTGATCTATTCTGGAGAACATTCCATACATATTGGAGAATAAAGTATGCTGTGCTTTTTATGGGTGCATTAGTAGCCTTATGTATCTATCAGATCAAATTGCTTTACTGTGTGGTTTAGTGCTTCAGCATCTTTGCCGGGTTTTTTTCTGGAAGTTTTATTTTTTCTTGAGAGTGGTGTATTGAAGTCATCTACTACTATTGTGCTGTTGTCTATTTCTATTTCAGTTCTGTTAATGTTTGCTTTGTATATTTTGCAGCTCTATCATTTGATGCATAGATATTTATTATTGTTATGTCCTCTTGTTCTATTGATCCTTTAAGCATTATATAGTGACTTTCCTTGTCCTTTGTGATGGTTTTTGTTTTGAAATATATTTTATTAGAGATTAATATCACTACTCCTGCTCTTTTCTGGTTGCCATTTGTTCAGTATATTTTCCCCCCCCATCCTTTTACTGTTAGTTTATCTTTATCTTTACTTTTCAGGTGCATCTCTTGTAAACAGCATGTTGATGGGTTTTGGGTTTTTTTTTATCCTATCTGCTACTCTTTTTGTCTTCACTGGCACATTTAAACCACTCACATTCAGTGTGATTATTGAGAGGCTAGGTTTTATTGCTATAGTTTTGTTGTGTTCTTTTTGGTGTTGTTGCTGGTTACTTTGGTCCATCCTGCTTCCTGTGGCACCTCTGTAAGAAGGACTTCCCTCAGTATTTTCTGCAATGTTGGTCTTTGTTTTACAAACTCCCTTAGGTTCTGCTTATCTGAGAATGTCTTGATCTCTTTGTCATATCTGATGGACAGTTTTTCTGTTCAGTGTTCTTGGTTGACAATTGTATTATTTGAATGTTTGATATATGCCATTCCACTGTCTTCTCACCTGCATAGTTTCTGCTGAGAAATCAGCATTTAGTTTTATTTGTTCTCCCTTATAGGCTACTCTTTGTTTTTCCCTAACTGCTTTCAGAATTCTTTCCTTATCTTTGGTTCTGGTAAATTTGACTATGATATGCCACAGTATTTTTCTTTTGGAGTCTATTTTATATCAAGTTTGTTCTGCTTCTTGTCTATATATTCTTTCTTTCTTCATTATGCCTGGGAAGTTTTATTCTAGCAATTCTTCCACAACTTTCTCAGTGCCTTAACTTGCTCCGTCCTGTTGAGAGATTCCAATTATGCATGTGTTATTACTCTTGATGGTGTCCCACATTGTTCTTAGGCTTTCTTCTCTTTCTTTCCTGTTTAATTCCGCTTTTTGTTCTAACAGATCAGTGCTGAGAATTCTATCTTCTGTTTTGCTACTTCTGTGTTCCATCTCTCCAACTCTGCTCATATGTCCCTCCAACATGTTGACAGCATCTGAAACATTGGTCCTCATAGTCTGGATTGAAGCTTTTTGCTTTCCAAAGTCTCTAATGCTTTATTTCTTTTATCTGCATTGTCTTGGATTATTTTTGTAGTTCCTCTCGCCTTTTGCTTGTAGTTGTTATTGTTGTTATGTGCCATTGAGTCATTTGCAACTCATAGCGACCCTATGCACAAGAGCCCTAAACACCGTTCTATCCTGTGCCAACCTCGCTGTCTCGAACACACTCATTCCCACCACTCCACTCACAGACTCGATCCATCTCATCAAGAGTCTTCCTCTCCTGAGCCGTCCCTCCACTTTGCTTGTAGAGTCCTACAATTCTTCGTGTTTGTATTTTACCCATTGAGAATATTAAATCATTGTTCTTTTGAATTCCATCAAACTTTCTGGCTTCAAGAAATCCAATAATTCTGTGTTTTGATCACTTTTTTTTTAATGACATCTTGCATTCCTTTTGGTAGGGTTGTGAGGTAATCTATTTCTTCCATGTCATTGCTGTGGTAGTTTTTCATGCACGGGACTTTAGCAGACCCCTGGTCTGATAATCTTGGCTCAGGAGTTCACTGCTCCAGAGGAAGGAAGGGTCACTTACCCTGCCTGAATTTCTCTTTGATCTTTTGACTCAAAGGCGGATTTTCCTTAGTTGGGGAGAGAGATGGCCTGTGATTAGCAATCTTCTAGGCCAGGCAATTGCCACTGCTAGGTGGGGTCCAAAGGGTCTGCAGCTCAAGTACTGGCTCTGGGAAGGACCAGGGGATGGTCAGAAAGGAAATTACTTCATATATGAAATTTGTGCTCCTGGCTCAGGACCAGTGGTGCAGTGGGTGGGACCATCTCCACGCAGTGGTGTGGTCCAGTGTTTCCTTCAGGAGAAGGATCCTGACAGGAGCCAAACTAGAACTTGGTATTTGAACTAAGAATGCTAATTCCCTGGACCTCTCAGTTCAGCAAGACAGATATTCGACTCAGACTGCAGCAATCAAGAGCACTGGACTTTTTTCCTGCAGATCCCAGTCAGAGACTTTCTTCAGCTGCCCCAGTACCTGTGATACTGTTGCTTCTGGTGCAGGAGTGGTGGCTGGTCTCCCCACGGGAAGTAGTATAATGCACTCACTGAATACTCTTAGTCCTGAAAACTATGTTATCTCCAGCCCCCCCAACCCCCCCTCATCCCCATTCCTAGTACTCCAGCAATCTCTGCTAAAGACCTCTTATTCCGGCTTCATGAAACCACAATCCTCTGTCAGCTTGTCTCCTGTTGGTCTATAGTTCTCCACAGCTATCCACTGCTCCCTCAGTGTCTTGATCTAGCTCCGTCTCAGTCTTGCACAAGAATCTGTGACTTCATTCTCTGGTGTTTTTTTTTCCTCACTGGTAATAAAAAATCTTATCTTTTGTCTCTAAATGTTTTCAATTAAAGCCTGGAAGATGATAAAACTGACCAACCTCATCATTAATAGTCTTCACATTTGCACATGTCCACTCAGTCATGTGACAAAAGTCAAAGGAATTGGCCTAGGAAAGCCATTCTGAACAGCAAGCCTACTGAACCACAAGCTCTACCATACTCTGAAGGTGTAGGAGTTATCATACTCTCAGCATGGGGGCTGAGTGTAACAAAGTGATAAAGTTAGTCCTGTCCATGCTATAGGTGGTGAATGACAGGGATAGTCAAGAAAAGAATCAATAGTGTGGTAATGACAGAAGAAGCTAAGGGTTCAATGGGAGCACACAGGAGTAATGTCTAATCAAGATTTAGGGATTGAGGAGTATTCTGAAGCAATTTAAAAAATTTATATTATGAATAACGTTGAGCTCAGAGGATAAATATGAATAAGAAAGAGGAAGAAAACATTCTAAAAAGAAAGAACAGAATACGCAATGACTCATAAGCCAAGAAAAAAAAGATGATTGATTTAGGGAATGAAAATAAATCTAGTGGAGGCTGTGTTATGGAATATGAGAAAGAAGAGATGAAACTGGAAAGCAGGCAAGGTCCAGTTTATACAGGGTCTTGTAAATATTTTATGAGTTTATAGAACTGTGAGAAATCATACAAAGTTGTATGGAGGAAAACAACATGAGATTTTATCTTTAGAAATATCAGTCTGGCTATAGCGTATAAAACATATGGGAGGGGGCCCTGACAGGAAGCTGAGGCACAAGGAAGCTTCCTCTTGGTATCAACAAAAAGATAATAGAATTGAACAAAAATGATGATTTAGAGTTGTGCTGCTTTTGAGGCATCCTTCTGGTAACTGATAACTGAAAAGTTGGTGGTCTGAACCTATTCAGTGACTCTGTAGGAGACAGATCTGGTGAGTACAAAGATTACAATTTGGAAAAATCTATGGGACAGTTCTTTTCTGTCACAGAGTAAAAAAATTGATTATGAGCATCTTGAGCTGTAGTTCTCTAGAGAAGCAGAGTAAATGAAGCTTCCATATTCTATCTAAGAAAACTTACTCATAGATGTCCAGTTGGAATCTACTCATAGCTGACCCTCTAACAGGTTTCCAGAAACTATGAATTACAGAGAAGGAGATTCCACATCCTTCTCTTCTTGAGGTACAACTTTCAGTTTAGTACTATAGTTCCGTATGTACTACACCAGGAGAGATTTATTTCAAGGAAATGGCTTATTTGCTTCTATAACTGGCAAGTCTCAGATCTGTGAGTCAAACCGCAGGAAAGAGGCTTCTCCTGACTCATGCAGCTGCTGAGACTGAGGATGCCAAGGCAGGCAGCAGGTTAGCGACTTCAGAGGCTGATGGATCCAAAGTTGGCTGATAAGGCAAGCTACTGGTTCAATGCACAGAATCAGAGGATATGAGTCAGATGTAGGATCCATTTCTAACAAAGAGCAACTGAGCTTTGCAAGATATCATATATATTCAATATAGCCCACATCATTAATGAAGCTCTCTTTCAACAGAGTGGCTGCTCAAAACAAATCTCATCACAGAGATGTTTACATTATGTAAAGTCTTATCAAGGAAAGGGTGGAAAGCTAGGCAATTTCTTCACATGTGATTTACAACCTCCAAGAACCACCTGCAGAGTCAGCTATGAGTCTGTTATGATTTGACAACAATGAGGGTTTTTTTTTCATTGAGAAAATTATTATATTACATCAATCTCATTGGGGGAAGGATTATATACATATATACATATTTTTTTTTTTGCTTTCAGGCATATTTTGTTTTTTGTTGTTGGTTTTTTTTTAAATTATACTAGTTTATTTACAAAATTCAAATACATTGTTTTCCAGAACAGATTCTTCTAATTTCTCTCCCCTTCCCTCCTATCATATTGTACAATTCCATGATCAATCCCCCCCTTGATGAAAATAGTAAATTGAAGAGGTCCCCAATAAAAAAAGGGCTTATATTTTCTCCACAGAGAGTTCATTTGCTCGGCCTTGAAGGGCCAAGTTATTGTGTTTCAAGATTTGGAAAAAGTAGTAGAATTCAAAAGGAGCTGGAAGGATTTCCAGGCAGCAGTGAGACCCAGCTGAGGCTGGAGAAAGACATGTCGAGAGCCACTTATCCACTAAGAGGCACAGAGAAAGGGGAGAGCCAGAGTGTCCGGGTGGCGGTTCTGTTAGGAGTCTGTGGAAGGACAACAAAAGGACCATGAATTTTGGGAACTCAAAGGAGTATGACTGAAGAGATGAACATCGATGCTAAGATGGAAAAGAAATTCAGAAAACAGAGAGAGGGGTTGACTAGAATGTTTGAGATATTCCATGTTTGAGATATTCCATGAAGTCAAATTAAAGAGAGCTCTGGCTGGTAAGATGCTTGGAAAATGTCAAATACAGGGACGATCTCTATGATGCTAAGGCCTTAGGAATGTATGCCTGAAGTGGAGTGGAAGAGAAAAGTTTTAAAGAGGAGAAGATCAAGGAACAGAAAACTCTGAAACATTCACAACAATGTTTGTGTTACCTCAGGAGAAAAGCAAGACCGGGGAGAGCAGACAATGAGCCAGACTCATGAATCTTTAAGGAAAGGGGATGAAGGTAAAAGAAGGAATAGTAATTATCTATGGACTCAAAACCACTCATCAGTGCTGCAGGAAAAAGACCTGGAGATCTGCTTCCTTAAAGTTTATAGCCAAGAAAATTTGCAGGGCATTTCAACTCTGTTACATCAACTATGAGTTGATGGTACCCACCAACAACTAGGAAAAAAACCAGATTCATCCTGGAGAGGGTTGGATCTGGCTGCTCCTTTGAGGTAAGGATTCTGAGGCTTCCTCTGACATACTTTGGACATGTTGTAAGGAGGGACAGGTCTTTGGAGAGGGACATCATGCTTGAGAGGGCGGAGGGACAGCGCAGGAGGGGAAGGTCCTCTATGAGGTGGATTGATTCAGTGACTGGGGTAATAACACACTGGGTGTGTCAGAGGCAGTGTGATTGGCACAGGATAGAGCAGAGTTTAGGGCTGTTGTACATAGGGTCGCTATGAGTCACAAGCGACTCAACGGCACATAACAACAACAACAACAACAACTAGTCTCTTAACAGTTCAACAAAAATGACTGATTTTAAAATTTCGTCTTAGAATCAGATTACATCCTCATCCTCTTCACAGATACATGGAGATATACATACAAGTGTAATCTTTCTTATCACATACACAAACATCAATTGCTGCACTCTAAAATATACTTCCAACTACTAAAATAGGTGAATCCAATTTTTTTAGATCCAACTCTATTACAGAAAATTGAGGGGAAATGTATCCAACTATGCATTTTTTTTGGTGTGTGCTGTACACAGAAAACATCCTTATTAATAAGAGAAGCTATACATATTGGTTCAAACAAAAGCTTCAAGAGTTAAGGGTGTTGATGGCCATAGTGGTACATACTGAAAAAGTCTTTGGAAAAGTGAAAGAATGCTGCGATGAGTCAAGAGATCTGGTTTCTAAGGCATTGTTGGGCAAGACCTTGCTAAATCTCCAACTACTGGTCAGTAGGAGCATGATTTTCAAAGGTTCCTGTTAAATGTTCTTTTTATGTTATTATCTGTGTGGCTCCCTAACCTGACTGTAACAAATCTTCCTCCCTCCCCCCTTTTTTTAAAAAAAATGACTCACAATAATAAGGCACTCTGGTGTTGTGCTGCTAACCTAAAGGTAAACAGTATGAATCCACCAATTACTCCAAAGAATAAAATGGACAGTTTCCTCTTGTAAAGATGTAAAGCTTTGGGTGAACTTTGGTGGCCCAGTGGCAAGAAGCTGCATTGCAATCCAGAGGTGTGCAGTTCAAATCCATCAAATGCTTTGCTGGAGAAGGAGGAACAATCTCCTCCTGTACCAGTCAAATCTGATTTGACGGTATACCACACATGCACACAAATAATAAAAAATTTTTAAAAAAAGATGTAAAGCTTTGACACTTAATGGGGGAAGGGGTGTCACTGTGAGTCAGAATTAATTTGACCTCAGTGTGTTTTGGTTTGAGTTTTCTTAGAATATTTACAATATTCACAGCCATAATAAGGGTTAGAAATCAGGTCAGATTTGCTTTCTGAAGCAAATTGTTTATTTGCTTTATTGACTATTTTGGACTTTTGTGGGATTAATTTTCTTCCGGAGGGGAAGAACTGAAATATGTTGTTTCTTCTTCTTTTTTTAATGCTAGTTTATTTACAAAATTTGAATACATTGTTTTTCACACCAGATTCTTCCAATTACTCTCACTCCCTCTCCCATCAAACTGTGTTATTGCTGTTGTTATGTGCCATCGAGTCATTTCCGACTCATAGCGACCCTATGCACAACAGCTCTAAACCCTGCTCTATTAATCTCCCCACACACATCCTCATCCTTCTGCTTCCACCCTCTCAGCCCCTTGGATCCTTATACTCCTTCTACATTAATGGTTTTATACAATATTTGTCCTTGTGAAACTGAGTTAGTTCACTCAGCATAATGCTCTCCAGTCCCTCCCAAGTTAGGTAGTGATTTACAAAGTCATTACTCCTACATGCTGCATAGTCTAAATATACCATAATTTCTCAATCCATTCCATTGTGGTTGGACATGTTGTTTCTTCTTAATGTCGTTTTTAGGTGCAGTCAAGTCAAGTATGATTCTCAGCAACCCTGTGAGCAACAGACCTGAACCTTGTCTTACTGTATGCCATCCTTATGATCTCTGACTCACTTAAATTACTCTATGTATCCCTTTCCTTTCTTTTGTAGACTTTCTACATTTCCAATGAAGATGTCCCTTTCCAAGGAATAGCCTCTCCTAGCAATATGCCCAAAGTATCAGAAACAAAGCCTTGCCATCATGACCTCCAAGGCGTACTCTCTGTACCTTTTCTGTTTGGTTTTTTTGAGTCAGTACTCTACTCCAACACCACAACTCAAAGGAATCAATTTGTCATCTGTTTTTCTCATATAATGTCAAGCTTTCAGATAAATAGCAAGTGACTAAAAAGACCATAGCCTGAATTAGGTGCATTTAGTCTTCAGAATGACATCATTGTTCTTCAGTATTTTGGAAAGATGTCCTGGTAGCAGACTTGTCCAATACAATAAGTGTCTTAATTTTCTGACTGCAGGCACCAAGGGTGTTGATTGCAGATCCAAGTAAGATGAAATTGTTGACAATTTCAATCTTTTCTCTATCATGTTGCTGCTCGTCAGTCCAGTTGTGAAGACTTCTGTCTTCTTGATATTGAGATGCAGTCCATATTGAAGGCTATAGTCTTTGATTTTCTACAGCAAATGTTTCAAGTTCTCGTCACTTTCAGCAAGCAAAGTTGCATTATCTGAGAGTGAAGGTTGTTGATGAGTCTTTCTCCCACCCTGATGCCACATTCCTCTTCCTAGAATCCAGCTTCACTAATTATTTTCTCAGCATATAGATTGAATAGGTATGGAGAAAGGATACCCTCCTGGCGCACACTTCCTGATTTTAAACTATGCAGTGTTCCCTTGCTCTATTCTGCTTCTTGGTCTAGGAATATATTTTGTATTTCCTTAAAACTTAGGCCTTGATGACTTTCACTAGAATCACATGAGATATTCAAATGCAATTTCTTGAGCCCAACACTTATTTCATTGAAATTCAAGACCTTGTATTTCAAACAAGGGTCCTACTTGGCTTCTCCTCCTCCCCCAAATTGGCTTTTTTACATACTTTGCATAATTTGTTGTTGTTATTAGTTGCCATCGACTTGAGTATGATACACAGTGATCCTATGACCAGCAGATCTAAACCCTGACTTATTCCATGCCATATTCACATTTTCTAATACACTCAAACCCATTGCAGTAGTCACTGTGTTGAGGGTCTTTTTCTCTTTCACTGATTTTTTCCCTCCATCTTTCCAAGCATGATATCACTCTCCAAGGAATAGCTTCTCCTAGCAACATGTCACCTTTGCTTCTAAGGAGCACTCTGGCCGCACTTTCTCCAAGACATATGTGTTTGTTCTTTTGGCAGTCCATGAATGTTCAGTACTCTTCTTCTACACCACAGATCAAAGGCATTAATTCTTCTCCTGTCACCCTTATTCATTGTCCAGCTTTCAGATGCGTAGCAAGTGATTGAAACAACCATGACCTGAATCAGCCACACTTTAGTTCTCAAACTGACATCATTGCTCCCCAATAATTTGGAAAGGTCCCTAAGTGCAGACTTTCCCTGACTGCTTGTACCAAGGGTGTTGACTGTGGCTCCATTTTTTTTTTCATAATGCATATACTATTCGGCTCACCTATTTAAAATGTACAGTTCATTGGTGCATTATCTTTTTTTACTTACAAATTGTGTATCCATCGCCATACAATTTAAAACTGACACAGTAGCTAAGTGTCATGGTGACTGTGCCTATTCTGTGGTACACATGTAAGAAATTTTCCACTTTAAAGTCAAGGATAAGGTCAACAAAAAGGGGGGAAAATTGTTATTGATGACCTTCTGCTAAATGGGAGAAAAATTGTATTGATGACCTTCTGCTAAATGATTCCCTGCCTTTTACAAAAGTATTGGCCCTACACAGGGCACACAATTGAGGCATGGCCTGAGGAAACTAGGGTTTTTCACCTCTGTGAAGACTGTGCAAGGTTTGGCTGTCTTTTTCCAGTCTGCAAACAAAGATTTACAAGATACAAGAATTATGCTGTTAAGGCCTGCAACTGTAGGTGGATGCCTCAGATATTTTGTAACATGCTTTTCTTACTCTGTGGAGAGAAAAAGGTTCCGCAAAGATCATATTGAGAAAGCTAAATAGATTTCTAATTTTTAAAGAGAGGTTCTTATTTACAGTGTGGGAAATTTCTCAAGCATCATATTAATTTATGACTTATTTGTGATCACACACATATACATTCAGTACTTATATTCACTATAAATAACATAATTATATAATT
>NW_006399760.1:29754986-29762447 GCF_000299155.1 Elephantulus edwardii | reverse complement strand
TGTGTGTGTGTGTGTGTGTGTGTGTGTGTGTGTGTGTGTGTGAATACACATCCTACTCACAACTGCTGTGGAGTTGGTCCTAATACACAACAAACCTCCATTGGCTTTCTGAGGCTATAAATCTTTGTGGGAGGATATTGGCCTTCTATCTCCTACAGAGTGGAATTGAACTGGCAGCTTGTTTGTTAACAACCTCGTAAGTTATGTGCTAAGCTACTGGGGCTCCTTACTATGTGTTTACGTTGATGTGTTCAACATACATGCAATTCACATACACATGTAAGCCCCTTTCCTCCTTTATTGGAATTGAGCCACTCTGGAAAGGGACGTCATGCTTGGGAGGGTGGAGGGAGAGTGCAGGAGAGGAAGACCCTCGATGAGAAGGATTGATTGAGTGACAGGGGCAATCGGGGTAGGTGTGTCGGTGATGGTGAGATTGGCACAGAATAGGTCAGAGTTTAGGGCTGTTGTATAGAGGGTCGCTATGAGTCGCAGGCGACTTGACGGCACATAACAACAACAACAACAATAACAGGCAAAAGGTAAGGAGCTCTGGTGGTAAAAAGCTGCGTTGCAATCCTGCAGATAGTGGTTCGAATCTACCAACTGTTCCACGGAGAAGGATGGACAATCCTTTCCAGAGCGATTAATTGCCTCTGAAAACCTTGTCGAGGGTCAGCAATGAGTTGGTTCTGATTCGATGGTACACAATAACAACAACAGACAAAGGATAATATCAATAACATTTGAGGATTTTTTTAAAATACAAAATGACATAACTGCCAGCCAAGCAGATATAGGCACACCCATGTTTATTGCGGTTTTGTTTGCAATAGCAAAGAGCTAGAAACAACCCAAGTGCCCATCAACAAACGAGTGAATAGAGAAGTTCTGGTATAGTCGCACAATGGAATACTATGCAGCATTGAGAAACAAGGAACTCATGAAATATTATTCAAATGAGTGACCCTGGAGGACATTATACTGAGTGAAATATCTCATCTTTCTTTTCAAGAAGAATGAATTGGGGGGAGGGGTTGGGTAGGGAGAAAAAGTACAACAATAAATGACTGGAAACCCTAAGTCTCTGTAAACTTTCATTAAAATAAAAAAAAAAGAAAATGAGTAAAACAAGAGACTTACTAACTCCTATAAAAGGTTTAAATTTATCTTTTCTTTTCTATATGAGAAAACTAAAGACCAAGGCAAGTTTGGTAATTTTAAACTAGAATACACGGTTTTGCTTTCTTTAGATGATTATACTTTTAGATGAAGCCATCTTTGAGTGAAGTATGATTTATTGAATATAATTTTTAAGGTGAAACTCTAACAGCTAAAATAAAGGCCTCAATAGCCAAATACAAAATTTTCAAGATTATTATGTTAAAATTAAAAACAAAGTGAAAGTAATGTTTCAGAGTTGGTTACTTTCTTTTGCTGTATACGAACATCTTCAATTCACTCTGAACTTGGTTCTATTTATTTGTGGATGGTTTCCAAATTTCAGAGAAATCTGAGACCATTGTCCAAAGTGCTGGTAATAGTGCCACTTGAAGATATCACCATAGTTGAAAGCATATATCAATAGAACATTACCCATGCCTGTATGTCTTAAAGAAGTCCCTAATTCCACAAAACACTTTGTCAACATTCCCTTCACAATTTTTGGTGCCATCAGCCATGTCACAAATGTAACACTCAGCATTCCCAGTCAGTCCCTCCAGAGACCCAACTTACCTTTTCTGTTTGAGTTTACATGCTGACATTTAGTAAAGTAACAGTGTCACTCAATTCATAAAGCCCTTTCTCTCTGTTTCATATTAATTTTAATACTGACTCTCTGCTAAAAGCTCCAAAATATTAAGAAATTTTTTCCTGTGGATTTTTTTTCATAATTGAGCTTCCAAGCTTGTATTTTTAAGTGCTTCCAATTTTTTTCCCTAACATATGTTGCATGAAGTCTGTCCTATTAACAGAACCTACTTCTCTTCCAAATAGTATGAAAATCCAAAGATTTAGCCTTTCAGAGAACACTTTTAAGCTGTACAATTTATTTGAGTTTTGCAGTTAGCTCAAATAAAGTTGTTTAAATTAGGTTCTCCTATCTATCTTATCTATCGTGAAATATTATTAGTTCAAATCTGTTTATGGGAGACCAAATTTGGTGTGTGTCTTGGAAGGAATACACTTTTTGTACTCAGGAGGACATCAAAAGATGGCTAAAACATGAAGATAGCAGTCTAACATTTGATTCTAATATTTTTTTTAGTAGTTTTTCTTTACTTTCCCCCCTCCTACTCAGAGAATTCTATTTAAAATTATTGGATTTGATAAGCATTTGTAGCACATTGGGAATTTTAGAGAAGTATTGTGGGTGAGTTAGCACATTAGCTCTGGAATCTCTCTCAGGTTAGATCTTAGTTTTTCCTTTTTCCATTTGCAGACTATAAAAAATGCTATCATGCTTCCTTTATCAAAAGTGAATGTTGCTGTTGTTCTTGCTAGGTGCGATTACCTCAAGTATGACTCATAGTGACCATATGAACAACAGCCTTGAACCCAGTCCTATCCTGTGCCATCCTCCTCGTCTCTGACACATTTGAGCCAGCCCATTGCTACAGTCTCTATGTCAATTCATCTTGTTGAGAGTTTAAAAGTATGTAAATGGAGACTGAATAGTATTGGGAACAGGGAATAACACTCCAAATTCAACCATAGTCTCTAGAGACAGTTTTACTTAGAAGCTAATAAGGCAAAGACAGACAAATTATTCCAAAATGAATTAGGAGCCTAGCAACAAGGCACCAAAAATTCTATGGAATCCTGGTCATATTTTGACTTAAGCACTTTTTACCATCATTGCATGTGGCCCTACTAATCAGGCAGAAGATCATGACTGGATTGAGTACACAATCTGAGTTAAAACATTTGCAGGATTGGTTCTGGAGTTCTAACCACCTGGCTAATTGGTGGTTGGAGCTATGATGCGTGGGTATCATTAAGGACATGCCCAGACAAGCTTCCTGGTTCATCAAGCAAGTCCCTCCCTCTTGGGTAGTAATCCTATATCAGCTGCATTTTCCTGAGAGCAAAGCTAGTTTACTGATTAGACAGAAACTCAAATGGTTTCTGAGTCTCTGTCAAGAATCAGAATGGAGTTAGGGTTCTGCTATAGATCTCAGCCTGTCACAAGCCAAGTGCTTCAGACTTTAATTGTAATGTAGTTAAGATTTGTAAAATACTTAAAACTGTATTTGAGACATAATAAATAAAAGAAGCAATAAATTTTAGAATATGGAAGTAATAGCTATGTCATGTGACCACATTAATTAGAACAAAATATCTAGATCATTTACCAAGAATGTAGAAAGTAGAAAGCTTGAAAAAGACACAAAAGGGACCCCCTGAGATACACAGAAAACAATTCTAGGGGAGATTTCAGGAAGTGCTCCATTGCAAGATTTTATATATTGTCTTGGGTTTCAATTTGCATCATAAAAAAGAAACCAAATTTATTGCTATCTAGTCAATTCAAGCTCATGGCTGTGTCATGAATTCTTTAAAAAACCTGCTTCGTAGGATGATAATCCTTACCAAAGCAAATTGTGAGCCTACTTGGGTGAGTTATGACCATCAACTTTAAACTAGCAAGGAGTGCAAACTGCTTGCCACTCAGAGAGCTACCACAAAGAAATAATCCTCTCAAAGGTATTTAAGGGATATTTGTGGGGGCTGGTAGTAAAGTGTTAATGTATTAAACTCTTTATCAGTAGGCTGGCAGTTTGAAACCACTAGTCACTTTAATGCAGAAAGGTGTCTCCTCTCATAAAGACTTGAAGGTTGGAATTAATTTAACTAGAATTTTAAAAAAGAATTGGAAACAATTCAATAGAGTGGATTTGGAGTTTTCAATGTATGTATCTTTTTTTGTGTGTGTTGCTTTGTTACCCATTTCATGATGAGAATAAAGTTTGAATGAAATTATTTTAACTACACCATATTTTGTATGCAAATGATGCACTATGGTAGCCTAAGCTATCACAATCCTGGAATTTGCCATGACAACTCTATACAGTAAAGAGCTCCAGAAGTCCACAGGGGAGCAACACCAAAGAGGTCTGGAGGACTGCTTCTCCCATCCACCAAGATAGCTGTGCATCAATAAAACCTAAGTAGGTCTCATATACTTTCAAGGCAAAGCCAGAGTTGGAAACAAATATCTAGAGTGTAATTTGGGAAATTTGAGGCTAGATTTATCTTGTGTCAGTTAGGCAAAGAAGTTCAACTCTTCTGGCAATCACTCAGATGTCCCACTAGATGTTCCTGCTTACAAGTCAGCTTCTAATTGTTGAAATAACTTAGGTACCTGTAAGTTTTGTTCATTAAAAGAATAGTCTGATCATTAGATTAAAAACTCTTCACTGGAGAATGGAGTTTGTTGTTTTTGTTATGTGTGGCTGAGTTGCCCTGTCCTGAGCCCGTCTCACTGACTCCAACACACCTACTTTAATTGCCCCACTTACTTTATCAATCCAACTCATCTGGGGCCTTCCTCTCCTGTGCTGTCCGTCCACCCTTTTGGGCACGATGTCCTTCTCCAAGGATCAGTCCTTCCTAGCCATGTGCTGAAGTATGTGAGATAGAGCTTTAAAATCCTAGCCACCAAGGAGAAACTTGGCTTCATCCTCTCCAAGACAGAATTATTTGTTTTCTTGGTGGCCCATGGCATGTTCAAGACTGTTCTCCAACACCACAGCTCAAAGGCATCAATTCTTCTGTCATCCTTAGTCATTGTGCAACTCTCTGATCCATAGCGAGTCGTTGCGATGACCATGGCCTGGAACAGGCGTACATTAGTCTCTAGACTGACATTGCTTCTCAGTATTCTGGAAAGATTCCTGACAGCAGATTAAATGTATTTCATTCCTCAATGAGATAACTCACAGTGCAATTTACTGTATGTTCTGAAAATATGAGAATAGTAATGCCCCTTAAAAATTTAGTGCCTAAAAAATAATGGTTACTTTCCTGGACTGTATCAATTGAACTTCTTTATCTTCTATGCCAAGAGACTCGACGGCACATAACAACAACAACAACAAGGGATTTAGCAATTATTTGTTATTTTATGCTGTTTCTAGTGTGGCCATCCAACTAAATTTCACTCAACTAATGTGTGTCAGAGATGTTGAAGACAACTCAAGGGTTCAGATCTGTTGTTCATAGGAATGCTATGAGTCATACTTGACTCGAAGGCACCTAATAACAACAAGAAGAAAAGTTCATAGTCCCCGGAAGGGTGTGAAGAGTTAACGCATTAAATGTTAAAATGCAAAGCTGGAAGTTACCATTCATTCAGAAACACCTAGATGGAAGGTCTGATGCTAAAAAAAACCAGCCTCAGAAAACCCCAGGGAGCGTGGTTCTACTCTGGTACACAGAGGTCACGATGAGTTAGAGACAATTTTTTAAAACAAGTTCAGAACCTGCATTTCTTTCTCTTAACTGCTTTAACACTTATACTGCGTTGGGCCATTGATTCTACTGTAGACAGTTTATTGTACACAGTTGTCAAGTTAGAATTCAGAATTATGATGGCTCATACTACCATAAATTCATATTTTGCATAAAAATAGCTTTGCAACAGGGATTCTAACTCTTACCTCAACCTCTCAAGATTCTATACTGATCTTTCATAGGAAAGTTATATTTCATAGGTCTTGAACTTACTAAAGACAAATATTCTTTGTGTGTTCAATTAGAGCTTATGTCTCCACTCAGAAAGTTCAAAACAAAGACAGACAGAATAATTAATCTCTGACATATGGGCCAGAAGATCCAGAGGATTAAACAGTGACTAGAGTTGGGTGATTGTGACTCCTACCTTAAGCATAGATGCCCTGTGTATGTACAACCTACAGTTTACATCCACACAGATCTCTTCCTCACGGCTGTTGGGGTTTGATCCTTAAAATATAGAGCAGTGGGTGATCTGGATCCTATCTATAAGGACATCACAGGCTGTAAAAATCACAACCTGAGACAACAGTGTTGAAAAGAAGTAAAATTATTCTTGTGATTTTACTAAATGATTTACCAGGTTATTTTTTAAAAGTGTGCAAATTAAAATGATAATTAATCCAATTGAAATAGTAATTTTACTTATAAAATAACCAAGCAAGATTGTACTAGGGTCCACTTCTTAATAAAAGATAATTCTCTACCTATCTATGAGTTTCTTAAAAAAAAAAAAAGAATAAGCAATTGTCTTCATGACTTTGGCTCTTTGTAATAAACAAGCTAAACTTATTTATATGGATTTATACAGATTTCAAAAATAAGAAATTTGCAGCTAATTAAATGTGTCTGCTCTTTACAGTCTTTTCTTTATCCTATATGTGAACCTACCAATTGACGTATTTCAGCTAACACATGCTGCCCTGGATGTGCTCACCAAGTTGTGCCAAGAAATCTGGAGAACAACCACGTGGCCAACTGACTGGAAGAGATCTATAATTGTTCCCATTCCAAAGAAGGGTGACCCAACAGAGTGTGAAAACTACAGAACAACATCATTGATTTCATATGCAAGCAAGATTCTACTGAAGATTATCCCAAAACGACTGGAACAGCACATCAGCAGAGAACTGCCAGAAGTCCAGGCTGGGTTTAAAAGGGGTCGTGGTACTAGGGATATTGTAGCTGATGTTAGATAGATCTTAGCTGAAGGCAGGGAATACCAGAAGAATGTCTATCTGTGTTTCATTGATTATGCAAAAGCATTTGACTGCGTAGATCATAAAAAACTGTGGCTGACTCTGAGAAAATGGAAATCCCAGAACATTTAATTGTGCTAATGCAAAATCTATACTTGGACCAGGAGGCAGTCATCAGAACAGAGCAGGGTAATACTGCGTGGTTCAAAATTGGGAAGGTTGTATGCCAGGGATGTGTCCTATCTCCATACCTTTTCAACCTGTATGCAGAGCAGATTATCCGCAAGGCTGGGTTCTATGAGAAGTGTGGCGTCAGGATTAGTGAATGATCTATTAACAATCTGTGTTGTGCAGATGACACAACCCTGCTTGCTGAAACTGAGGAGGACCTCATGTACTTGCTGCAGAGTGTCAAGGACTTCAGCCTTCAGCATGGCCTGAAGCTCAATGTCAAGAAGACAAAGATTCTCACCCCTGGACCAATTGGCAGCATCGGGATGGATGGTGAAGAGATTGAGATTGTTCACAGCTTCAGTTTGCTTGGCTCCACAGTCAACACTCTTGGCACCAACAGCCAGGAAATGAAAAGACGTATTCTGATGGGAAAGTCTGCTGTTAGGGACTTCTCCAAAGTGCTGAAGGGCAATGGTGTCTCTCTGGAGACTAAGGTGCGCCTGCTACAGGCCATGGTCTTTGCAATCACTTGTTATGCATCAGAGAGTTGGGCAATGACTAGGGAGGATAG
>NW_006399760.1:29746046-29754443 GCF_000299155.1 Elephantulus edwardii | reverse complement strand
AATTTATAAAATTCTTGAGCACCACAATAAGATAAAGGTGAATAATCCAATTGAATAATGGGCACAGGATATGAACACACTTCACCAAAGAAGACATTCAGATGACCCACAAGCGCATGAAGAAATGTTCAGAATCCCTAGCTCTAACACAGATGCAAATCAAAACAACTATGACATATCATCTCACCCCAGACAGAATGGCAAAATTTAACAGAACAGCAAGCAACAAATGCTGACAAGGTTGTGGAGAAACGGGAACCCTTATTCATTGTTGGTGGAAGTGTAAACTGGTGCAACCACTGTGGAAAGTGGTGTGGCGCTATCTCAAAAAGTTACAAATAGAGATACCATTTGACCCAGGAATTCCAATACTAGAAATATATCCTAAAGAGACCATAACTGACATCCAAGCAGATATATGCACATCCATGTTTATCGTGGCTTTGTTCACAATAGCAAGGAGCTGGAAACAATCCAGGTGCCCATCAACAAATGAATGGATAGAGAAGCTGCGGTATATTCACACAATGGAATACTACGTTGCATTGGAAAACAAGGAACTCATGCAATATTATTCCAAATGGGTGACCCTGGAGGACATTATGCTGAGTGAAATATATCAGTCACAAAAAAGACAAATACTGCATGGTGCCACTGTTGTAGAATGGGACTGACATCAGGGTTGGGGTAAGACTGAGAAAAACTGGATAAATTATGTATACTGAATTGAAACAGATGAGGGAGAGAATAATTTAAAAGCGATATATGATAGGGTATTATGGTTATCACAAGAGTCCAGAATAAAGGTTGCATAGTGGAGTGTACTTGGGGCAGTGGGAGGGGTGCTGGGGGATTGTATACCAAAGAAGAAATTTTTCTTTTGCATTTCAAAGAGAGGAGCGAACTGAGGGAGAAGGGTTGGGCAGGGAGAAAAGTCCAACAATGAATGAATGGAAATCCAAAATCTCTGTAAATGTTCATTAAAATTAATAAAATAAGAGGAAAAAATTTAAGACAGCTTTTAATTGGGGCAGACCATTAGGCAGGAAAGTCTAGATTTTATTTAAAGAACCCTTGATTATAATATGTATCTTATTTTAGACTAGTGATGATAGCTTGTAACCCATATTTTCCAGATTTAAGATTTCAAAATTTTTTAAAAATTCTCATAAATATATAGAAGGTTATACAGTATATACAGGCTATATAGAAATTAAGGTAAACCTAACTGGCCTCACATTTATCTATGACATTTTGCAAGAAGATGGGAAAACATTTAAAGAGTTTTAAGGAGGAAAAAATTACTAAAAATTTTAAACTTGGACAGATTATCTTTCAGGCGTAAGAGTAAGACAAAGACATTCTTAAACATGTACTATTTCAGAAATCATACTGAAATTTTTAAAAATGTATTCAAGCTTAAGAATTCAAGAACAAAGAAACAGTGATATGAAAAGACATGCATAATTTGATCCATCTCATTAATCTGTTAAAAATTGAAGTATCAAATGAATTCAGCAATTCTGGGACAGTCTTAATCTGCAATGTTTCCTTAATCTAGTTTTCTTTGTTTATTGCTGTTTTCTTCCCATTACCTAAATTTGGTTGTATATTTAAAATTTCTATTTCAGTTTATGTAGAGCTCCTTTCCAAATTTAGTCCCACCTTAAAATAATATGCTGTTCTTTAGTTTTATCATTTTCTAAAAAAAAAATTTGTAAACAACTTCTGGTTAATGACCACATTGTTTGTCTCTGGTTTATAAAAAAACTTCCACCAAAGTGAAAACAAAGAATAGAATAAGATGCAAAAACACAGGAGGAACAAGAATCTGAGTTGAAAGCATAACTGAGAAGAAGTAAACTGATAGAAGGAAAGTAGAGGAATGAACACTAAGATAACTCAAGAATTAGAGCAGATGGATGTTTCCAAATGTAAGAGAAATGGATAGAATTGAAAATGAACTGTGTTTTTGAAAGTCTGAAAAAGGAGCTATTAAACTACCACATCACCTCATTCCATACTGCATGGCCAAAAAGCCACCCACATAGCACAACCACTGCTACCTCCCCTTCCCCATCTAAGTGAATATCATCTTCCTGAGCAGTTTCAGGCTTGTGAATGGATTCCTTTCAATCTCTGATAAGACTGTAAGATTTCGTTTCCAGATAAATTAAATCATATGCTCCGGACTTGGAGAAACAAGGTACACTAAAGAATGGAAGTCATGCCCCCACCTAAAAAAGGGGAAATGCATAAAATTCCAGTAGCATATCAAGATATCTCTACCCTGTTCCTTGTTCTGTTCCTAGAAGAAACCATCAAGCAGGGAAGTGGGGTATGTGGTGGGCAGAATAATAAAACCATCTCATCCCCCAGCTAAAGAAGTCCACCTTCTGAACCCTGTGAATATATTATGTTACCTAGCAAGGGGGGATTAAGTTGCAGGTGGTATTGAAGTTATTAATCAACTAAATTAAAATAAGGAGATTGTTCTATGTTGTCCAACTGGGTGCAGAGTAACCACTGAGTCATTTGATTATGTAAAAGGAAGACAGAATATTCAAAGTCAGAATGATGAGATAATGAGAAAGATACTGCGCACTGTTAACTTTGAAAATGTAAGGGGATTATGAGTCGTGAAAAGTCTAGATAAAGCAAGAAAATTCTCGCTAGAACTTTTAGAAAGTAACGTAACCCTGCCGAGCCTTGACATTAGCTCAGTGAGACTGTTTTTGAACTGTTGAACTACAGAATTATAGTAACAGAACAAATGTATACAAAATTGTAGTAACGGGGGTGGGGGTGGGGGGAAGGGATGGGGGAATTGTATACTAATGAAGGAATTTTTTTTTTCTCTTTTTCTTTTCGGAGAGGGGAGCGAACTGGTGGGGAGGGGAGGGCAGGGAGTAAAGTGTGGCAATGAATGGATGTAAATCCAAAACCTCTGTAAATGTCTATTAAAATAAATAAAAAACAAACAAAAAAACCCCCAAAACAAAACAAAACAAAACCCCAAACAAACCAAAATTGTAGTAACGGAACAAATTTATACAAAATTGTAGTAACAGAGCATATTCATGTTGAAGTCACCAAGTTCATAGTAATTTGTTACAGCTGCAAATAAGAAATAAAATAAAGATAGTCTGGACAAAATTAAAGAAAGATGAATATGGAGATTCGGATATTCAGGTCCATCTCCTGTCACCTTAAAGGAAAGCATATAGTGAACCCATATCCACTTCAGTGTACCTCCTTCCACTCTGCAAAATACACCCAAAGAGTCTCTGCATAGTTATACAGTTTCTTCCCTGAACTGAAATAGACAGATATCCCTCAAAATAAGAGTCAAGATTCCAAAGCATAAAAGAGAAAATGGAATTTTCTTTAAAGAAAAAGAAAATTGAGTGCAGTAGGCATAGACATGTGAAGACAGAATGCTGTGCTAAAAAAATTCCATGATTAATAAAATAAAGTTTAGAAAAGATACATCTATAAATCATGAGAAGTATGTTTTGAAGAAAAATGGACAGTTGAGGAGAAAAATTGTTGCTAGTAGGTGTCAATCCACCTGGTTGAGGGTCTTCCCCTTTTCTTACCTGCCCTCCATCTTTCCAATCATGATGTCCTCCAAGGAATAGCCTCTCTTAGCAATATGACCAAAGTATGTATTATGAAGCATTACCATCTCTGCTTCCAAGGAGCGTTCTGGCTGCATTTTCTCCAAGACATACATGTCTTATTTATCCTTTTGGCAGCCCATGGGATATTGAGTACTCTTCTCTAAAAGTAGCGCTTAAAGGCATAAATTCTTCTGTCATCTTTATTCATTGTCCAGCTCTCAGATGCATAGCAAGTGTTTGAAAAGACCAGGGTCTAAGTTAGATGCACCTTAGTTCTAAAACTGATATCATTACTTCCAATAATTTTAAAGAGGTCCCTGACTGCAGAATTCCCCAATTAAATACAACTCTTGTTCTCCTTGGGTTCTGAATCCAAATAAGAGGAAATCATTGACAGTTTCAAATTTTTCTCCATCTATCATAAATTTAGTGTTCGAGAGTACTCTTTGGAGACAAAGATGATAAAGCTTTGTCTCACATATTTCACGCATGTTGCTAGGAGTGTCCATTCCTTGAAGGGTCAACTAAAGAGAGGAAGACCTTCAACCACATTCACTGAGTCAATGACTGTTGCAATGGACTCATGTGTATTAGAAAGTGTGAGGATGGCACGGGATAGGACAGAATTCAGATCTATTGTTCTTAGGGTCACTATGGGTTGTACTCTACTCAATGGCACCTAACAACAACAATCATAATGTTGCCCATCAGATCAGTGGTGAGAACTTTTGGTTCCTTGAGATGTAATCCATCTTCAAGGCTATATTCTTTGATCTACAGCCAATATTGCAAAGTCCTCCTCAATTTCAGAAAGTGAGATTGTGTCATTTGCATAATGTAGGTTATTGATGAGTCGTCTCCTGATCCTGATGCCACATTCTTCTTCATAGGTTCTAGCTTCTTAAATGGTTTTCTCAATACACAGTTTGAATTGGTATGGTGACACCTCTCTGACATATGCCATTCTTAATTTTAAACCATGTAGTGTTTTACTTTGGACATGTTGTAAGGAGAGACAGGTCTTTGGAGAGGGACATCATGCTGGGCAGAATGGAGGGACAGTGCAGGAGGGGAAGACCCTCTATGAGGTGGATTGATTCAGTGACTGGGGTAATGGGGATGGGTGTGTCAGAGGCAATGAGATTGGCACAGGATAGAGCAGGGTTTAGGGCTGTTGTACACAGGGTTGCTATGAGTCGCAAACGACTCGACGGCACATAACAACAACAACAACAGTGTTTCTTGCTCTGTTAGCACACTAGCCTCTTGGTCTAGGTCTAGGTTTCACATAGGCACAATTAAGTGTTCTGAGATTCCCATCCTTCTCACTGTTAGCCGTAATATGTTATGACCATATAGTCAAATTCCTTTGCATAAACAATAAAGCAAATTTCCCCCCCCGCCAGTCATCTAGAGGAAGAAAAAAAGAGAGCATTAAAATTAAAGAGGGAAAAAAAATTAGAGAGGGGAATCAGCAGAAATAAAAACAGAATGATAGACTATAAAAGTTGAGGAATCCTCAGAAAAATAACTGTATAAAAAAAAAGAATCACTATAAAAAGAAATAAAAGAAAATAAAGAGATCCAAATAAAAATGTGGATTCATAAAAAAAAGCTTGCATACAGCTATTAAAGACAAAACAACTAATAAAAAAATGTGAACTCAAAGGCATATTGTTCAAAATTGCTTTTCTAGCCATTGATTTTGTCTTTGACACATGTGGGATGGTACAAATAGGATGTATTAATCTATTCACAAGGTGAATGGCTAGTCACATCATCCACTAGGCTTAATCTGAGTAGTTTCAGCAGCAGAAATTTGGAACCTCAATTCTAACATTAGCTACTGAAATTGTAAACAGCTTTAGTTTGCTTGGCTCCACAATCAACACTCTTGGCACCAGCAGCCAGGAAATGAAAAGACGTATTGCGTTGGGTAAGTCTGCCGTCAGAGACCTTTCCAGAGTACTGAATAGTAAATGATGTCAGTCTGGAGACTAAGGTGTGTATGATACAGGCCATGGTCTTTACAATCACTTGCTATGCATCAGAGAGTTGGACAATGACTAGGGATAACAGAAGAATTGATGCCTTTGAGCTGTGGTATTGGAGACTATTGAATATACACCATAAACTGCTAAGAGAACAAATAGGTTCATCCTGGAGAGGGTAAAACCAGGCTGCTCTTCAGAGGTAAGGATTCTGAAGCTTTGTCTGACATACTTTGGGCATATTGTAAGGAGCGACCAGTTCTTGGAGAGGGACGTCATGCTTGGGAGGGAGACAGCACAGGAGAGGAAGACCTTCTATGAGATGAGTTGATTCCGTGACTGGGGTAATGGAGGTCAGTGTGTCAGAGACAATAAGATTGGCACAGGATAGAGCAGGGTATAGGGATGTTTTATGTACATAGAGTCACTATGAGTCGCAGATGACTTGAGAGCACATAACAACAACAATACTAACAAGGAAGAATAAGCAGCACATGTCCTTTGTGGACAGAGATTTCTGAACCAACCAGCCTGGGATCTACACAAGAGCAAAACCAGAAGAGAATTAGAGACCAACATGAGACAGAGTTGACTTTGACCTAATGTCTGATGGATCCCAAACCACAGGCCTTTACTAAACCTTGATGAATCACTGAGCAAAGAGGCCACAAGTGGCAGGACAGAGGGAGCTTTGTAGCATTAACTTAAGTTGTGAGGCTGAAGGTCAAAGAGACCATGCTTCAGAAGCTGTGTGAACTGAGGAATTGTATCCTACTGCTAATCTGAATTAACTTCTATTAACTTTATATTAACTTCCCTGTAAGCCTTATAACCATACGCATGGTTCTGTGTAGTCTGTGCAGACATTGCAACATATTTCAGATTGACTCAAATAGTAAGATTGGTGATGGAATTGGTAGAAGGAGGTGTAGGAGCATGGGAGACTTTGTATAGCCTTTTAAGAATTAGTTTTGTACTGTAGATATTGTTGATGGGGCCATTTGCTCTTCGTGGAGAGTAAAAGTTAAGACTTTGCTATCCCCATGTTGCCTATAATATTTTTACACAGATGTAAAAAGAAGTCTAGAAACAGGAGAGACAGGGACACAGATTAATAAAAGGAAAGAAAGAATGTGAGAAAACTTCCTGGTACTGAAGAATGTGTTCCCGTTGAATTCTCATTGTTGTATGTGACATTGAGCTGTTTGCGACTCATAGCAACCCTATGCACAACAGCTCTGAACCCTGCTCTATCTTAAGCCAACCTTACTGTCTCTGACACATCTATTACCTATTACTTGAGTCACTGAGTCAATCCATCTCATTCAGGGTCTTCCTCTCTTGCACTGTGCCTTCACACTTCCAAGCATGATGTCCTTCAAGGATGGTCCCTTCTTGCAACATGCCCATTTCAGATGGAGCTTCAGAATCCTTGCCTCAAAGGAGCAACCTGATTTCACCTTCTCCAGGATGAACCTGTTTGTTCTCCTACCAGTTCATGGGATATTCAATACTCTTCTCCAGCACCACAACTCAAAGGCATGAACTCTTCTATTACTTCTAGTCATTGCATATGCATAGCAAGTAATTGTGAAGACCATGGCCTGGATCAGGCACACCTTAGTCTCCAGACTGGCATTGTTTCTCTTCAGTATTCTTTAGAGGTCCTTGACAGCAGACTGGCATTGCAAGTTGTCCTTTGATTTCCTGGCTGCTGGTACCAAGAGTGTTGATTGTGGAGCCAGCCAAACTAAAGCTTCTAACAATCTCAATCTCTTCTCTGCCAGTTGATCTACTGGTGAGAATCTTTGTTTTCTTGATGTTGAGCTTCAATTCATATTTTATTTTCTTGTTGGGTACTGTCAAGTCAGATATGACTGGTGCAGGAGGAGATTGACCCTTCTTCTCCAGCGGAGCATCTGATGAATTCGAACTGCATACCTTTGGGGTTGCAGTGCAGCTTCTTGCCACTAGTCCACCTGAGCTTCTTTGCTTCAATTCATAAAGAAGATTGCAATTTTTTATCTTCTGCAGCAAATGCCTCAGTTATTAAAAAACAGAGCGCATCAGAGCATATAAAAAGAACATTTCATAACACGTATGAAAAAGGTAAAAGCTTCCAGAGAGTAAGAACAATTTTATCAAGGTAGTATAACTATAAATTGAGGTAAACAGAAGAGTGGAGAAATTATTTTCGCTCTAAGTAAAACCAATTTTTAAAAACTTAGACTTATTCACTCAACCAAACTAACAATAAAATATGAATTAAAAAATTTCATGACAGTGTCATTGTTGTTGTTACGTGCTGTCAAGTTGCCTGCGACGCATAGTGACCCTATGCACAATAAGCCCCAAACCCTGCTCTATCCTTTGCTAAGCTTATTGTCTCCAACACACCTATCCCCATTACTCCAGTGACTGAATAAATCCATCTCATCAAGGGTCTTCCTCTTCTTCACTGTCCTTCCACCCTCTTCAGCATGATGTCCCTCTCCAAGGATTGATTCTGCCTTGCAACATGTCCAAAGTATGTCAGATGAAGCTTCAGAATCCTTACCTCCAAGGAGCAGCCTGGTTGAACCCTCTCCAGGATGTACTTGTTTGTTCACCTATTTGTTGTTGTTGCTATGTGCAGTCGATTCTATTGGGACTCATAGCGACCCTATGTACAACAGCCCTAAACTCAGCTTTGTCCTGTGCCAATCACACTGTCCCTGACACTCCTATCCTGATTACCTCAGTCACTGATTGAATCCACCTCATAGAGGGCCTTCCCCTCCTGC
>NW_006399760.1:29737935-29745579 GCF_000299155.1 Elephantulus edwardii | reverse complement strand
CAGTGGTGAGAATCTTTGTCTTCTTGACATTGAGCCTCAATCCATATTGTCCTTGACCCTCTGCATCAAGCGTTTCAGGTCCTCCTCAGTTTCAGCAAGCAGGATTGTGTCATCTGCATAATGCAGATTGTTGTTAGGTCTTCCACCAATCTTGACCCCACATTTCTCCTCATAGAGCCCAGCCTCCCAGATAATCTATTTTGCATACAGGTTGAAGAGGTACTGAAATAGGAGGCATCCCTGGCATACATCCTTCCCAATTTTGAACCATGCAGTGTTCCCTTGCTCTGTTCTGACGACTGCCTCCAGTCCTACTGGTCCAAGTATAGATTTCGCATTAGCACGATCAAGTGTTCTGGGATTCCCATTCTTCTTAGAGTCTGCCACCGTTTGTTATGATCAATACTCTTCTCCAGCACCAAAGCTCAAAGGCATCAATTCTCCTTTTATCATCCCCAGTCATCGTTCAGCTCTCTGATATATAGCAAGTAATTGCAAAGACCATGGTCTGTATCAGGTGTACCTCAGTCTCCAGACTGACATTGTTGCTCTTCATTACTTTGGAGAAGTCTCTGACAGCAGACTTTCCCGATGCAATTCATCTTTTAATTTCCTGGCTTCTAGTACCAAAAGTGTTGACTGTAGATGCAAGCAAACTAAAGCTGTCAACAATCTCAATCTCTTCATCATCCATCATGATGCTGCCAATCAGCCCAGTGGTGACAATCTTTGTTTTCTTGATGTTGAGCTTCAATCCATAGTGAAGATTGCAGTCCTTCACCTTCTGCAGCAAGCACTTCAGGTCCTCTTCAGTTTCAGTAAGCAGGGTAGTGTCATCTGTGTAATGCAGATTGTTGATGACTCTACCTTCAATCTTGATGCCACACTTCTCCTCACAGAGCCCCGCCTCCTGGATAATCTGTTCCTCATATAGATTGAAAAGATATGGAGATAGGACACATCCTTGACACACACTCTTGCCAACTTTGAACCAAATAGTGTTTCCTTACTCTGTTCTGAGGACTCCCTTCTGGCCCAAGTATAGGTTTTGCATAAGTACAATCAAGTGTTCTGGGATTCCTCTTCAACTCAGAGTCAGCCACAGTTTGTTGTGATCCACACAGTCAAATGCCTTTGCATTAGTCAATGAAACACAGATAGACATTCCTCTGGTACTCTCTGCTTTCAGCCAAAATCCATCTTACATTAGCTATAATATCCCTAGTGCCACAGCCTCTTCTAAATTCATTCTGCACTTCAGGCAGTTCTCTGCTGTTCCAGTTGTTTTTGGATAGTCTTCTGTAGAACCTTGTCTACATGTGATATCAATGATACTGTTTGATAATTTCCACACTCTATCCAGATCACCATTCTTTGGAATGGGAACAAATAAAGATCAAATAAAGATCCAATCAGTAGTTCAGGTGGTTGTCCTCCAAATTTCTTTGGCACAACTTGGTGAGCACATCCAGGCAGCATCTGTTTGTTGAAATATGTCCGTCTTTAAGCCATCAATTTCCAGGGCCTTGTTTCTTGTCAATTCTAGGTTCCTAAAAAAATGGCTGTCTAAAAGCAGCAACTTGATAATAAGCACGTAGCAAATTGGGTGAAGAGAAAAGCAATATACAATAAGAGAGTGATCAGCACAGTATCACTAAAGAAAGGGGCTGACACAGATAGAAGTAGATCTTGGGACAAGTATGCATAAGCTCTAGGAAGCAGTCAATCTGTTATGTGTTACTAGCTCATGTGAATTTGAAGGGATGTCTCTTTTTCATACACACACAGAGAAACTTAATATGTTTTACTCTGATATATTTTCTCCTTCACTGGAAAAGCTGGATATTAATATATTAAAATAAAGTATTAATGTATTGGGGAGACGGATAAGTGGTATGTGGAAGTCAAAGCAAAACATAACCATAAGAATAACAAAAATTGGAGAACCAAGATGGTGGCAGTGGAAACAACGTAAGGAGCTGCAGGAACATCAAGCCACTTAGAAACAGGCCACCATGTCCCACTAGTCTTCTGTTTATTGATAATTGAACAATTAAACAGTTGATTACTGACCTTCAATATGGATCGAGGCTCAACATCAAGAGATCAAAGATTCCTAAAAAAGAATGGGTGAGTCTCGCTGCTCCCAGCCCCCCCCCCACTGAGTCCACGCTGCCACCACAGCTCCATGAGGTTCCCTCAGCCAGACCCCAGGGATACCGTCACCTGGGATGAATGACCGGCACCGGGCCCTGAGGCTGGTGTGGAGCCTCCACACTGCCACAGAATAGACTTGTTCTGGGAAGATTTCTTAGAACCAAGATGATGGAGGCAGGAGATGAGACATGGTGAGCAAGAGGCCTGTCAGGCCACTTTGAAGCAGGCAACATAACTTAAATGTGCCCAGACAGCAAAGTAGTTGACTACTGGTCGTCAATGTGGACTGGAGCTCAACATCAGGAGGACGGGGATTCATTCTCTGGGGAATATGGTGGGTCCTGCTTCCTCCCTCTGCCTGCTGCCAAACCTAGACTGGATGGAGAGCACTAGGCCCCCATGGCCTGTGTGGCAGAGCCCCTATGAAGCTGGTGAGTCCAGGCCCCAGCGCAGGAGCAGGGGTCAGTGGCAACGGCAGCAGTGATGGTGCCATGGAGCCCAGAGAGGTGAAGATCTTGATGAGGGAAAGCATCTTGCTGTCAGTGAAGATTTCCTTGGACAGGCCAGATGAGATGATCATCAACACAATGGATTGATAAGGGTCACTCTGAGTTGTCTATGACTCGATGACACTTAACAATAGCAACATAGCTGACATGGTAGATGTCCCTAATACACCACATCTTTTGATCTTTTGACTACTGCTGCCAGGAACTATTTACATCTAGGGAGGGTTGTTCACCACTGCCTACTTCAAATTGCAGTCTGACCACTTTGTTGAGGAGAAGGGGGTAATGGTGGTGGTGCCAGAACTGGGGGCGCTGTCCCTGGCCATGGTCTTCAGTAAGGCACAGAGTCCACAACTCGGGTCAGGGGTGGACTTCAGTAGGGGAATGTGCCACCCAGGCTCCAGAGTGTGTCACCTGGACCTCAGGGAGTGCCATTCAGTCCCTGGGGTGAGCTGTTAGGCCCTCAGGGTGAGCCATTCTGTCCTCATAGTGTACCATCCGGCCCCTGAGGAGAGCCGTTGGGCCCTTGGGGTGAGCAGATAGGTCCTCAGTGTGAGCCATTTGGCCCTCAGGATGTGCTATTCAGCTCTTAGGGTGTGCTGTCTGACCCCTGGAAAGAGCCTTCAGGTTGCTGGGGGAAACTGCCTAGAGTATACAAAGAATTTTATCTAGGCCACTTTCCTCCACCTTCTCCCCCAGTACACCTGTAAGTAAAACCTCCAAAGCCCTTCTTTTTGTAACTCACAAGTTTGTTCTGTCTAGGTTTGTTCCCTTCCTATAGATAACCTTAACACTGAGTTTTACTCCAGACCTGAACCTTGAACCCAGTTCCAGAGAAAAAGGGAAATATAACTGCCAGCTAAGGAAGAGGAAAAGGGAGCCTCAGGACTCAGTCAGCCATCCCCACCGGACCCACCTTAGCAAACACTTTGCAGTCCAGAGGGCAGCAAATGTCAGGAAAATACCTTCTAACAGAATAAGAAGGCAAACAGCTTCAACTCAGGACCATCAGTAAGGTGTTAAAGTGGGCTCCCCTTCCCCTCTTCCCCCTTCATATCAACGCCTCTGTTCAGCATGAAGAAGCCGGAGAGTCTGCACCCCATTTTTAAATGAGAAACCCACAATAAGACAATTTCTTTGTTAAAAAATAAAAGTAATGACCCTTGGACTATGCTCTCCATTATCCTGTCTCTTCTGTTCCCCACTGGATCTTTCTCATTTCCTTCGCTACTTCCACACCCACCAAATTGTGCACACCTGCAATTTCATCTCTGCCCATCCTCACCCTTCTGCTTCCAAACCTCACCCCCTTGTATCCCTTTAAATGTTTTTCATAATAAATAAAATTTAAATTAAAAAAGAAGTAAACAAAAAATAAATAAGTGCAAAAAAATAATCAAAATCAAGCAACAATTAACTTCAAAGAAAACAAAGCTATAAACAAAAGAACAGAATCATAACATCTGCTTGTTCAATTATATTTACATAAATATAACAATAGAAACAATTTGTGTTGATTTGATAAAAAAATTTTGACATAATATTTTTAGGTAAAGGAATGATAAATGCCTATCTTTTAGAGTTAGGAGATAATATATTTGAAAGTATTACCTGTTCAAATGGCACTAAAGCACTTGATGGTCGAGTCTAGAAACCAATAAAGGAGTTGAAAATGTTTATTTTTGGAGAGATGGACAAAAAAAGGAGAGTAGAGTAAGGGACTTAAATATTTATGTTGTTGTTAATTGCCGTGGAGTCGAGGTCGACTCAGCAGTTCAATGAACAAAAGACCTAATGCTGTTTCATAGCTATCATTGTTTCTACAAGTTTATAGAGTTTCCAGAGGCATGTGGTTTAGGAAGTGGATGCTACTTCTGCTTTCCAACCTGTTTTACAACTGGGAACTCCACCAAACACTGTCCACAATGGGAAACCAGTATGGTATTTGATATCCCATGGCACAAGGTTCAGCATCATAGCAAACCCAGGTTACCTCATACAGCACATTGACAAAGAGTGATGTGCAAAGTGGAAGAATGCTCCTCCAGATGTAACAGCACTAGTCTCATTTAGCAGTGGGTAAATGTTGAATCGAATATGACTCAGAGTAAGCTTTGCACAAAAGACCTGAACTTTGTTATAAGAGAGTTTGTAGAGTTTCCAGAGGCATCTAGTTTAGGAAGTGGATGACACTCCTGCTTTCCAACCTGAACCAATCTGGAAGCTCATCCAACCATTGTACATAATGGGTAACTATTATGGTATTTGCCATGACTATGGAACAGTGTTCAGCATCACAGCAATTCCAAGTTGTTCAGTATAGCAAATAGACAAATGATTGCTGTGTCTTTAAAAGACTATTCTAAAATAACTAAGTTTGGCCCAAGGGCCACAGGCCCTCAGGTCCCACAGGATTTTAAAATCACACCCTCGAGCAGGCCTCATCTTTACCCTTAGTCTAAGGCTAAAAGCAACCTACTTTTGAGGGAGAGAAAAAGAAACAAAAAGGACCCTAGAAACATCCCTTGCCTGACTATCGCCAAGACAAAACCACCACTGAAACATCAGCCAGAAAGCCAACTTCTAGAGTAGAGGGAGACTCCAAGGCTCCAGGCCCCAGGCAATGATTTTAAAGTCACACCCTTGCATTTACCCTTAGTCTAAGGCTCAAGGCCACCCACGAATGTTTTAAACTTACATACATTAAACACATTTGTAAGCTACAGTGTGAAAATTGATTACATAAAGCCACTTTTCTCCCTTCTGTAAAAATGTAAATGCATAAAATACTACAGTCATCATTCTTATTGCTAAGAAATTCATGAGCTGCTCTATATGTATAACTCATTTTGATTACTGGAGTAATTTTTCCTAATTACTAATTCCTAATTACTATGGTAATTTTTCCTAATTACATAGGAAAGACTATTGTTAGAAGCTGTGCTGCAATCCTGAAGGCACACAGTTCAAACACACCAAATGCTCCACAGGAGAAAGATGAACAATCTTCTCCTGTGAGATTAACTGCTTCTAAAAACCCACGGGAGAGTCAGTTATGGGTCAGTTCCAACTCGAAGGTATAAAAAACCCAACAAACAACATGCAAAAGGAATAAGGAAAATGCGACTTCTAAAATATTTGACTTCTACCAACTCCACAAGGAAAAATTGCTCCCATCATCATCATCATCATTCACAGCGCAAAACTAATTCCTATGAGACAAGACACGTTCCCCCACACTGTAGTACCTATTTCTACTAATTCCAACACCAATATTACTACTTTAGTGAGTCCAAAATTCTTTGCAGTATCTTACGGACACCACACTGAATCATACTATTATGAAGTATATTGTTATTGTTGTTGTTAGGTGCGACTCATAGTGACTATGAACAAAAAGATCTGAACTCTGTTCTATTCTGTGACATGCTCACACTTTCTGACACGCAAGAGCCCATTGCTGCAGTCATTGTGTCAATCCACCTGGTCAAAAGTCTTCCTCTCCTTCGTGGACTTCCCACTCTTCCTAACATCATGTCCTTCTCCAAAGAATGGCACCGTTTAGCAACATGTCCAAAGTATATGAGGCAGATCCTCATTAGTCTTACCTTTAAAGAGCACTCTGGCTGTACTTTCTCCAAGACTCATCTGTTCATTCTCTTGGCCATCCATGAGATGTTCAGGACTCTTCTCCAACACCACAGCTCAAGGACATAAATTCTTTTTTTATCATCTTTATTCATTGTCCAGCTCTCAGATGCATAGCAAGTGATCAGAAAGACTATGACCTGAATCATATGCACTTTAGCCCCCAAACTGATATCATTACTCCTCATTCACTTGAAGAGGTCCCTGATTGCTGCTACTAATGGTGTTAATCATGGATCCAAGCAAGATGAAGCTGTTGACAGTCTCAATCTCCTTTTCATCCATCATGACACTGCCTATCAATCAAGTGGTAAGACTCTTTGTTTTCTTGACATTGTAATGCAATCCATACCCAAGGCTACATTGCTTGATCTTCTGCAACAAGTGCTTTAAACCCTCTTCACTTTCAGCAAGCAATATTGTGTCATCTGCATAACAACAGTGTATTGATGAAATCTCCCTCCAATCCTGATGCCATACTCCTCTTCATAGAGTCCATCTTTTAATTTGCTTAACATACAGATTGAATAGATATGGAATAAGAACACAACCCTGACACACTTCCTTCTCAATTTTGAACCATGCAGTGTTCCCCTGCTCAGTTCACACAGTAGACTCCTGGTCCAGATATAGGTTCTGCATGATTACAGCCAGGTTCTCTGGGATTCCCATTCTTTTCAATGTCAGCCACAACTTGTTATGATCCACACATTTAAATGCCTTTGCATAGTAAATAAAGCACAAGTAGACATTCTTCTGGTATTCTGTAGTTTCAGCTAGGATCCATGTGACATCAGCAATGATATCACTGGTGGTGTAGTCTCTTCTAAATCCTGCTTGAACATCTGGTAATTCCCTTTCTATGTATTGTTCTAGGTGTTTTTTGAATGATCTTCAACAGTATTTTGCATGCTTGTGATATTAATGATAGTGTTTGATAGTTTCCACTACATGCAGTTGGATCATCTTTCTTAGGAATGGGAACAAATATGGACCTTTTCCAATTCGTTGGCCAAATTTCCTGACATAGACTCGTGATTGCATTCAAGGCTATATCTGTTAATCGAAACAAGTCAATTGGCATCCCATTGATTCCTGAGGCCTTATTTGTTGCCAATGTCTTCAATGCAGCTTCTACTTTCTCCTTCGTCACCATTATTTCCTGTTTATAAGGGTGTAATTCAGGCTGATTGTTGTTGTTATGTGCCATCGAGTTGCTTGCAATTCATAGTGACCCTATGTACAACAGCCCTAAACTCTGCTCTGTCCTGTGCCAATCGCACTGTCTCTGACACACCCATTCTGATTACCCCAGTCACTGAATCAATCC
>NW_006399760.1:29734451-29737118 GCF_000299155.1 Elephantulus edwardii | reverse complement strand
ATTGTCTCTCTCCACTTTCCCCCTCCTTTTCCTCTTGCCTCTGCTATTGGCATTTCTGGCATCCATCTCACACTATTAACATTTCCAAGATGAGAAGATCTTATAGTGCTGGTTTGACATTACACAGTAAGGTGCATTTCTATTCAGAGGCTTTTGGCTCAGCTTCTGATCCTTGACCTAATCAACAATGATCAGGCTAATAGGACTGGTTTCATTCCAAGTACTCAGCTTCTTGTCTTCAAAGCTTTCACAAGGGGAAGTGTAGCTGGCAAATGCCCTGGCTCTATAACTCACTGAATAAAATTTACCTCCACAGAAAAATCTCAGGCAAGGTTTAGTTAGGGAGAGGAAGCGAAAAAGATATCACAAGCAATGGCTGTTCTTGTCTTTCTTCTTGAACATATTAAAAACTCAAAACTAATTGCCATCAAGTTGAGCAGACTCACAGTGGACCCTCCAGTGGGTTTTCAGAGACTGCAGATCAGATGGGAGGAGATTGTTTATCTTTGTCTCATGGAGCAAATAGTGGATTCAAATCATATGCCTTTGAGCTAACAGTGCAATCTCTTATCCTCTAGGCCACAGAACAATATCCACCACTACCTTAGACCTTCCATCAGATATCCTAGGTTGTAAATCACAATGGGAAGAGATTATCCATCTTCATTCCTCAGAACAGCCAGGGGATCTAAACTGCAGAGATTTGCAGCCTTTGGGTTAGCAGTGAAACTCACTATGGACTATATGAAACCAGCATTTCCTAGACATGACAACAATATCCTTGAAATATCTAGATTATTTCAATACCATACAGTAGGGAATACTTTTATATTCATTTATCAGCTTTGTAAACCTTTCCTAACTTTGCTTATTTGGCTAACTTTTCCCTGCTTTCAAGATTCAACAGAACTGAGCCACCCAGGCCACTGTCTTCCTGATGCCGTGCTGCAGTGACCACCACCCTCGCTGCCTGAGCGGGCTTGCCATCTCTGAGTGCTGCTAGCGCCTGACCAGGATCCAGATTTTATGGAAGTATAATACTTTGTCTTTATGCGATATCTTTCGGTGCTTCCTTTGTGCAAATTAAATTTGAGGACTTTCAGTTATTTGAAAACTGCAGTGAAGGGAGTTTTGGGAGTGTCCATCAAGCCAAATGGATATCACAGGACAAGGAGATGGCTGTAAAGAAGCTCCTGAAAATAGAGCAGGAGAGGAAGAAGAAAAATGGCCAACCTGAGCGTCCTACTTGGAGTTACAATTAGACCACTTGGAGGAGAGGAAGGGGATAATGATGTTGGTCTTAGAGCTAGAAGTGCTATTCCCATCCACAGTCCCCAAGTAGGGTGGAGGTCCAGACCTCAGAAAAGCATTTGGTCGGGGGAGAACCTTCCTCCCCCTGGGGAGAGCCGCCAGGTTCCTGGGGAGAATCACTGTGGTGTATGAAGAACTTTATCTAAGCTACTTTCCTCTATCTCCTCCTCCAGTAACACCTCCAAAGCCCTTTTCTTTGTAACTCACAAGTTTGTTCTCCCTAGGTTTGCTTCCTTTCCTGTAGGTAACCTGAACACTGAGTCTTATTCCAGAACCTCAACTCTGAGCCTGGTTCCAGAGACAAAAGCGAAATGAAGTGGATGGAGCCTCAAAATTTAGCCAGCCACTCCCACTGGACTCACCCATGCAAACACCTTGTAGCCAGAAAATGTCATGGAAAAAAATGTTTTAATTAACCAAGAAGGCATGCAGCTTCAACTCATGACCAACAGTGAAGAGTTAAAGTGGGCTCCCCTTCCTCTTCATTCCAATGCCATTTCCGCATGAAGCTGGCGGAGAGTTTGCACCTCTACTCCCAAATGGGAAACCCACAAATAAAAAAGACAAACTCTTTGTAAAAAAAAAAAAAATCACCATTGGATTATGCTTTTGGATTATGTCCTTTCCAGTCCCCGCCAGATCGTTCTCATTTTCTTTACCTACTGCCTCCACTCACCACATTGTGCAGCCCTATGATTTCATCCCTACTCATCCTCACCTTTCTGCTCCCACTCCTTACCCCCCTGGATCTCCTTACATGTTTTTTTTACACACACACACACACACACACACACACATTTCAACAGAACCATGATCTCTTCCATGATGTCTCATAAAAGTGTCTGGTAACTTTCTATGTTGGTGTTGTTGTTATTGTTATGTCTCATCAAGTCATAGCTGATTCTACAATGAGTTTTCAGAGGCTCCAAATCATGTAAGAGGAGGATGCTCATTTTTGCCTCTCAGAGTTGCTGGTGTATTTGAATCACCTATTTTGGGGTTTTCAGTGCAATTTCTTATATACAAGACATCACAGTTCCTTAGCCTTCTATAGCAAATACCACTCCTTGCTAACACAAAAACCATTTCACTATTATTTTAAATTCAATCCAGTTTCATTTAGAAATCAGACAATAATTCTCATATCTCAAGAGAGGTGGTACAGCAACTGGTCTAGGGATTAGCAGGCATTAATTTCTAACTACTAAAGTGTAATGTCCATAGGTTATAGGTAACTTATTCATAGCAAATACCTTTTTTAAGAGGCATAAACACAGGTTATATACCTGGATTTCACCTGATGGCATGCATAGGAATCAGATCGATTACATATGTTGAAAGAACCGCTGGAGAAGT
>NW_006399760.1:29708135-29732417 GCF_000299155.1 Elephantulus edwardii | reverse complement strand
GAGTTTAGGGCTGTTGTACACAGGGTCGCTATGAGTCGCAGGCGACTCGACGGCACATAACAACAACAACAACAAAGTGTAATGTAAAGTGCAGAGGGCTTTAAGAAGAGGGTGGCTGTTTTTTTATTTTGTTTTGCTTTTTTTTTTTTTACAAGAAGAGAGCATAATTGGAGAAATGCACTTGCTCACACCACTTTCTACTTACTGTATCTGAACACTTCTTTTCTTTTCTTGGACAAATATGCTGGAACACTTTTGTGCTGCAGTCATCATTTGACTTCGGGGAGAAGCCAATAAAATTGCAGAGATGGCATACTTGAAGTCATTGAGACCCTTAGCTCTAATTTGTTTAAATCATTGCCAGATGATTCTTCTGTTATTTGATACTTAAAGCACTCCTAATTCCTCTGTGTGTGTAAACGCAGTCACCAAAATGTCTCTGTCATCCCTTCAGAATGAATTTGCCTGATACTGAAAACATCTTCACTTATTGACAAAAGGAATGAATTTGCAATTGGGTGTATGTGGGCAAATACATTTGCCAATAAAAGTAAGACAGATACATAGGCAAAAGGAGATGATATTATCATTCAGTGGTAGAGTACAAACTCACACTGACCAGGAAAGTTGTTACAGGACGCCTGCATGCAGAAATATGAGAAGGATGACTTTCAGCTGAGTTGCAATAAAAATAATTTCTGATCTAATGATTTTAAAAATCTCCCAACAAGAGGACCAGATCTCACATTATGGAAGCCAAAAATCATCTATCATCAGCTAAATATATTTTGTGGTCTATATTATTTCTGTCCCAGACACTGGAAGTCTGGACTTCTCCCAGAGAAGAGAACTGTCATCCTGTCACATGATTGCAATTGGCAAGTCTCACCAAGAAAGTTTGGCAGATTCTTAGAACAGGACTTAACATATGTTTTATATATGTGTGGGTAGGTGTATATATATAGCCATTCATCTACATACATATATGTATACTTATTTATTTATAAGCCTTGGTTATAGTTAGAAAAATTAATTTTGATGCATATGGATAAGCCACACAAATTAGCACTTGTTTAAAAGGAGTTAGATTAGTATAACCCTAACAAAAAAAAAATGCAGATTTTTTAAAGTTAAAAATTCAAATGCAAATTTTAAAAAGTAGAACATCATGTTAATACTTTTTATGTTAATACCTTTTATCTTTGGTTATTGCTCATTTATATCAATGATTCATTCACACATTCAACAGCACTTATTATGCACTAACTACAGATGATAAGGACTCACAGGATAGTGCAGGATTCAGATCTGTGGTTCACAGGGATGCTATGAGACAGCACCTAGCAACAACAGAGATTCGTATGATTAAAAGACCCTTGGAATGCTTCGGTCTGGTGTTAGCAATGTGACTGTGTGTCATCAAGTTGATTCGTACACTTACTGGTTCGTTGTGACAGAGCAGAACTGCCCCAGAGGGTTTCCCAGGCTGTAATTTTTATAGGAACAGATTACCAGGTGTTTTCTTCCACAGAGAGGCTAGATCCATTACTATCTAGTTGATTTTTACTCACAGTGACCTTCCATCTGGTTTCCAAGGCTAGTGCATTCCAATGGCCAACAATTTGGTTAGTAGTTTAAAAGCATTAAAAGTCAAAAATCTAGTTATAAACCAAATTATAAAATTATAGAGACCTTTCTATGTTAGTAACATATTCTGATAGGATAAAGAAGACCTCTGATTTCACAGAACTTATTTAATATTAGGAGGATATAGTCATGGTAATGAGACATAAAACAATTTTTGTCACATTGCTTCTATTTTTTCAACAATTTAGAACACCAGTTCTAAACTCATTTGTAAACTGAGGGCATGAGAGTAAAAGAGACCAGGATTTAAGAAACAAAGATATAGAAAATTATTATTTTGGAAAGCAGCAATGTAAAAGTCTTAGGAAATAATAAGATTACACTTGATTATCTGCTAGGGGTTTGCAGCCAAGGATTCTGATTAACATGACTGTTGTGGGTGGGCACAATGGAACTGTTGGGCATAACAGGGGTTGCAGCTAGCGTAGTTGAGACAGAGAGGCAGAGACATGGAAAGAAGAATGTTTTCAAGGAATATTTCAGTAATTATCATAGAATCAGCCTGGTTAGAGAATGAAAGAACACAAGAACAAACTGACAGTGAGAAAGTCGTAAACTCATAGACTGGAGTGTTACTGAAATTAAAATATGGCTTGCATAAAGGTATTTGATTTTATGAACTCTTAGGATAAGCAATAGCAGTCACCAGAGTGGCATCCTTAAATCTGAGAACTTGAAGATCTTAGAAATATTGATGATCTAAAGATATGATCATAGAAATGAAAGGATGAGAATGGGTGGGGAATGACATTTCATTGTGAGGTGAGGAGCCTCTGGTGATGCAAATAATTAATGCACTCTGCTGTTAATAGAAAGATTGAAGGTTCTAGTCAACCTAGAGGCACCTCAGATGATAGGCTTGATAATCTGATCACCCCAACCCCAAAATCCACCATTGAGTACTTGATGAAGCACAATTCTGCTCTGATATACAAGGGTTGCTGGTATCCATCCAACAGTAATTCATTTGGTTTAGTTTTATTTGGTTCAGAAATAAGGTAGTTCAGAAACTATGAGTCCTGGTTAGCAAAAATCCTAAAGGTAGGAGAAATAAACATCATAATAAATGGTGAAAAGTTTGAAGCTCTCTAAGATTTCATTTTACTTAAATTCACAAGCAATACTCATGGAAGCAGAAGTCAAGAAATCAAATGGCATACTGGAATAGACAAGTATGCTGTTGAGGACCTCTGTACTGTGCTGAAGACCAAGGATGTCACTTTGAAGACCAAGATGTGCCTGAACCAACCATGATAGTTTTGATTGCCTCATATACTTTGAAGACCAAGATATGCCTGGACCAATCATGATGGTTTTAATTGCCTCATATACATGTGAAAGTTGAAGATTAAATAAAACTGAAAAACTGATGTCTTTGTTCATGTATTTTGTTTCATACAGTCATTAATTGCCATCAAGTCACCTGTAACTCAAAGCGACTATGTATAGCAGCTCTATCCTGATTCAATCTTATTGTCTCTAACACACCTACTTCCCTCTTTCTCCAGTGACTGAACCATACATCTCATTGTGGGTCTTCAACTCTTGCACTGTCCCTCCATCCTTCCAAGCATGATGTCCCCCTCCAAGGACTGGTCCCTTTTTGCAACATGCCCAAAGTATGTCAGATGGAGCTTCAGAATACTTGCCTCAAAGTAGCAGCCTGGTTTCCCCTCTCCAGGGTGAACCTGTTTTTTTCTCCTAGCAGTCCATTGTATATTGAATACTCTTCTCCAGAACAACAAATCAAAGTCATCAATTCTCCTTCTGTCACACCTAGTCATTGTCCAGCTTTCTAATGCATAAACTATTGTGAAGGCCATGACCTGAATCAGGTGCACTGTAGTCTCCAAACTGACATTGTTGTTCTTCAGTGTTCTGGAGAGGTCCCTAATAGCTAACTTTCCCAACAAAATGTGTCTTTTGCTTTCCTGGCTGCTGGTGCCAAGAGTGTTGATTGTGGAGCCAAGTAAACGAAAATTGTTAATAATCTCAGTCTCTCCACCATCTATCATGATGCAGCCAATCAGCTCAGTGGTGAGAATCATTGTTTTCTTGATGTTGCACTTCAATCCCTATTTAAGGCTGCAGTCCTTGACCTTCTGCAGCAAGTGCTTCAGGTCCTCCTCAGTTTCAGCAAGCAGGATTGTGTCATCTGCATTACTCAGGTTGTTGATGAGTCTTCTTCCAATCCTGATGCCACATTTCTCCTGATAAGAGTCCAGGCTCCTGGATGATCTGTTCCGCATATAGATTGAAATGACACAGAGATAGGATACTATTGATATGTCTATTATTATTCTGTCTTTTCAAGTCCCCATTGAATCTTTCTTATTCCTTCACCCCTCTTCCACCCACTAATCTCTGCTATCCTAGTAATTTTATTCATTCTCTTTTTCCTGCCCCTTCTCCCTCTCTCCTTCCCCTTTGAATATTTATATACACCTTGGTCAGTTATCTCTCTATTTCTATGATAATAGTCTTATGCAGCATTTGAGTATTTGTCCTTATGAGGTTGAGTTAGTCACTCAGCATAATGCTCTCTAGACTCTCCCTTTATATAGTATTCTACAAGATCATTTTTCCTTAGTGCTGCATAATATTCCATTGTGTGACTATACCACAAATTTTCAAATGATTCATTTGGTCATAGGCATTGAAACTGTTTCCACTTTCTTGCTATTGTAAGTAACACTATTATGACCATAGGTGTACATATCTCCATTTGTTTCTCAGTACCAATTTCCTTGGGTTATATTTCTAGCAGATCAACACTCTTAATTATCAGTAAGGAAATCAAAAGATGAATTGCATTGGGAAAATCTGCTGTCATGGACCTCTTGAGAGTGCTGAAGAGCAACAACATCAGTCTAGATACAAAGGTGCACCTAATTCAGACCATAGTTTTCTCTATTACTTTTATGCTTCCGAAAGTTGGACAATGACTAAGGGCGACAGAAGAATAGATGCCTTCGAGTTGTGGTGCTGGAGAAGAGTCTTGAACATATCATGGACTGCCAAGAAAACAAATAGATGTGTCTTGTAAAGGGTAAAACCAAGTCTTCACTGGAGGTTAAGATTTTGAAGCTCTGCCTCACTTACTTTCTGGGTACGTGCCCAGAAGAGATTGGTCCTTGGAGAAGGACATCATGCTCGGAAGGGTGGATGGACAGTGTAGGAGAGGGAGACCCAGGATGAGATGGATGGATGGGGCGATGGGGGTTGATATGTCAGAATTAGTGAAACTGGCTCAGGACAGGGAAGGGTTCATACATAGGGTATGAACATAGGGTCATTATAGGTCTCAGGTGACTCAACCAATAAAGTTCTATGACAGGTTTGGAAGCAGCAATGACATCCCTCTCCTAAACAACTTTCCTCCAGAAACTCTACAGACTTTGATAAATGTTTATAGTTGTAGAGGGACTTTAGGTCATTTGTTCATAGGGTCGCTGTGAGTCGTGCTCAACTCGAAGGCAATCAGCAGCAACAACAACAACAACATATTCATAGCAGGATAATAGCTGGGTCATATAGAATTTCTATGCTCAATTTTTTTTTAATAAATGCGAAATTGTCTTTCAGAGTGATCATACCATTTTACAGTCTCACCAGAAATGCATGAGAGTTATAATCTCTCTGCATTGTCTCCAACATTTTGCTTGCTGTCCTGTTAAACTTTGATACTGCTACTGGAGTGAGATGGTGGAACTGATGCCTTTGAACTATAGTGGTAACTAATAATGTAGTGACCCCTCAAAAACCCAAACCCACTATTATCTTGTAAGTTCTGATATATAGTGACCATCCGACAGGTTTTCAAGGTTATAAAGCTTTATGGGAGATGGCTGTCCATCTTTCTCCCAACTGGTATACTTGAACTGCAGGTTAACAGTTCAACAATTTACTCATTATGCTACTAGGGCTCCTGATGGCTTGAGACTTAAGCCATCATATCAAGGGCTCATTAGGGGAGAGAAGTGTTGAATGGTTTAGGCATAAGTAGAAATGTAGGTTGGTGGAATAGGAAAAGGGGTGGGTCAAAATACACAAGGCAACGGTGGGTAGCAGCATTTAATCTATCAGTCATTTTTCTAACTGGATGAATCTCTTTCATCTGCTCTTTTCTAGAAAATGTTTGTCTGTCAGATATTATTATAAAAAAAATTAACACAGACTAGGAAGAAGGATTGGTCATCCACTTCCAAAATAACAGGACTTCGAAAACCCTTTGTACAATAGAGCACACGTAGACTAGCACTAAGACTAGCAGACATGGATATTGAGGCTGAGTTCTTAAATATGGAAATAGAGAAGGAAGAACAGCTGTAAGCATACACTAGTGACTAGAACGTGGAATGTGAGAAGTATGAATGTAGGAAAATTGGACATTGTTAAGAGAGAAATGCAATACATAAATATTGACATACTGGGTATTAGTAAAGTGAGATAGCTTGGCATGGGTAATTTTGAATCAAATGATCATATGATCTGCAATACTGGGGATGAAAAGATGAGAAAAAATGGCATTGGTTTCATAATTAAAAAAATAATTTCTAGATCATCATGAAATATGCAATGTGGTGAGTGACAGGATAATATCCATACGCATACAAGGAAGTCCAGCGAATACCACTATCATTCAAATATATGCACTGACAACTAGAGCCAAAGAGGAAGAAATAGAAGATTTCGACCAACTTTTGCAGTTGGAAATTGGTCAAAAATGCAGTCAAGATGCATTGACAAAAATGGGCAACTGGAACGCAAAAGTTGGGAACAGGGAAGAAGGATCAGTAGCTAGAAGACATGGACTTGGTAACATAAATGAAGCTTGAGGTAGAATGATAGGAATTTAATCCATTTATAGGGTCATAGTCCTACTCACCTTGGCAGCACTCAGTAACCAAAAGAATGAGCAAATATATTTGAAAGAAATGCAGCCATTTGTTCCTTGAAAATTAGGATGGTGAGCCTTCCCCCAACCCCCTACATAAATCTGCAGTTAGGAACCTTTCCAAATTATTGAGAAGTAGTGATGTCAATTTGAGGACTAAGGTGCATGTGATTCAGGACATGGTCTTTCCGATTACTAGCTATGCACCTGAGACCTGGGCTTTGAATAAGGATAACAGAAAAAGAATTGATGCCTTTGAGTGGTGGTCTTGGAGAAGAGTTCTCAACATTTCATGGATGGCCATGAAAATAAATAGATATGTCTTGAAGAGGATGCAGCCAGAGTGCTCTTTGGAGGCAAGAATGGTGAGGCTTGGCCTCACATACTTTGGACATATTGCTAGGACGTGCTATTCCTTGGAGAGGAACATGATTTTGGGGAAAGGTGGAGGGTTGGTGAAGGAGAGGAAGAACCTCAATCAGGTGGATTGACATAGTGATTGCTCCAATGGGCTCTTATGTGTCAGGAAGTGTGAGGATGGAGCAGGACAGGACTGGGTTCAGATCTTTTGTTCATAGGGTCACTATACTCAACTCAACACCTAAGAACAACAACAATCAGAAAGGGTCTGTTCGTAGAAAAAGAAATCATGTGTAGTAAAGTGGAGGATCAAGTGAGAAGAGGAAGACTGTCAAGGAGATGTTTGACACAGTGGTTGCTTGCTCACAGCAGAGATAGTGAGGATGGTACGAGATCAGGCAGCATTTCATTCTGTTGTGTACAGAGCTGCTGTGAGTTAGGACCTAATGTCAACACCACCCAGAGCCAGCTCTGTGATGATATAGAACACCAAAGAAAGACAACCTCCCTTGAAAATGACTGCATGACAAGTGGTTTCAGTACAATGCAGGCAGGCATTACACAGAAAAAGAAAAGAAAAATGGAACATTCAGAGATGAAGTTAAAGAAGATGAATCTTTAGGTTGGAGGGCTGTCAACTTTTCCTATAAACTGCCAGATAGTAAATATTTTAGGCTTAGCAGCCCAGATGGGCTCAAGTTGTAACTATTCGTTTCATTTGTTTTAGCTTGAAAGTAGCCATAAAAACAAAAACAACAAAACCCACCAAAAAAACCCTCTAAAAAAACCAAAGGAATAGATATGGCTGTGTTCTAGTCAAACTGTATTTATAAAAAACAGGCAACGACTTGGGTTTGGTTCATGGTTAATAAACAAAGCATTTCGTAGTGAGAGCTTGGGCTCTTGCTGCTGCATCAATGAAGCAGAAATGTGTGTCAAGATGAAGCAGAAATGTGTGTCAAGATGGAAGTGTTTGATACTCTCTTAGAGAAAGCAAGCAGTTTACTTTCCAACATTGTCTTGCTCCTGCAGCTCCCAGGTATAGCAATCGGAGACAAGAGAAAAGAAATGAGCGAAGTTAACTTTACATCTGGAGATGGTCTCTGAGATGCTATTTAAATGATTCTTGAACAAAGCGTTCTGTTCTTATTTCTGAAAGACTTAACTTCTAGATTACTCATGATTCTCCACAATACTGGGTCAAACATCATTGATGCTTTTGATATTCTGGTGATATCATTAAAAGAGACTCTCCAACCATTGAATAATACAAGAGACATTTTGTAGAGAGAGATAAACTCTTCTAGCCTATGGAGCCCAATTTGGTTCATTTTGCTAGTATTCTGTAGTTATCCTATTTGGTCTTGGTAGTAAATTAAGCCCTGAGACACTGACTAATTGCTTACAACTTGTGATGTTTCTGTTATATTAGTGACAGAAAAGAGGAATCTGTATTTAAAGAGAATGCATAATTTTATTTTAACTGCAGAGAAATCTCTCTCTCACACACACAGTGTATTTAAACTAAAATGCATCTTATTCAATTAAAGTGAAAACCTGTTATCTTGTCTTTATTTAAGCTTTCAAAATCAGGAAAGGAGTGAGTCAGGGAGGTGTCCTGTCTCCATACCTTTTCAATCTGTATGCAGAACAGATCGCTTGGGAAGCAGGACTTTATGAGGAGGAATGTGGCATCAGGATTGGAGGAAGACTCATCAACAACCTATGATATGTAGATGACACAACCTTGCTTGCTGAAACTGAAGAAGATCTGAAGCTCTTGCTGCAGAAGGTCAAGGACTGTAGTCTTCAATATGGTTTGAAGCTCAACATCAGGAAGACAAGGATTCTCACCACTGGGCTAATTGGCAGCACCATGATAGATGGAGAAGAGATTGAGGTTGTTAACAATTACAGCTTCTTAGCTCACAATCAAAACTCTTTTTTTAAAAATATTAATTTTAATCAAAGTTTACAGAGAATTAGGGTTTCCATTCATTCATTGTTGCACTTTTCTCCCTGCCCACTCCTCGCCCTCAATTCTCTCTTCTCTTTGAAAAATAAAAGAAAAAAAAATCTTCATTGTTATGCAATCCCTCCTCCCAAGTCCACTCCACTGTGCAGCCTTCATGACAATAATACCTAATTATATATCCCTTTTAAACAGTTCTCTCCCTCACCTGTTTCAATGCAGTATACATTATTTATCTTCTCTTCTTCAGTCTTCCCTCAACCCCAATGTCAGTTCCATTTTACAACAGTGGTCCTATGCAATATTTGCCCTTTTGTGACTGAGATATTTCACTCAGCAGATCCTCCAGGGTCATTCATTTTTTATAATATTTCATGAGTTCTTGTTTTTCAATGCAGCATAGTATTCCATAGTGTGAATATACCAGAGCTTCTCTAGCCATCTGTTTATTGATGGACACTTAGGTTGTTTCCAACTCTTTGCTATTGTGAACAAAGCTGCAATAAACAAGGGTGTGCACATATCTGCGTGGGTGGCAGTTATGGTCTCTTTGGGGTATATTCCTAGTAGTGGAATTGCTGGGTCAAATGGTGTTTCTATTTGCAACTTTTTGAGAAAGCGCCATACCGCCTTCCACAGTGGTTGAACCATTTTACACTTCCACCAACAGTGAAGTGTTCCAGTTTCTCTGCAACCTCGCCAGCATTTGTTGCTTGCTGTTCTGTTAAATGTTGCTATTCTGACTGGGGTGAAATGATATCTCATAGTTGTTTTGATTTGTATCCCTCTTAGAGCTAGGGATTTTGAACATTTCTTCATGTGCTTGTTGGCCACCTGAATGTCTTCTTTGCTGACGTGTCTGTTCATATCCTATGCACATCTTTCAATTGGGTTATTTACATTTATCTTGTTGTGGTGCCACAATCAACACACTTAACACCAGCAGTCAGGAAATCAAAAGATGAATGGCATTGAGAAATTCTACTGTCAGGGACCTCTTCAGATTGCAGAAAAGCAACGATGTCAGTCTTGAGACTAAGATGCTCCAAATCCAGGCCATGGTCTTCTCAAGTACTTGTTATGCTTCAGAAAGCTGGACAATAACTATGGATGACAAAAGAAGAATCAGCGCCTTCGAGTTGTGGTGCTAAAGAAGAGTCTTGGACATACCATGGACTGCCAAGAAAACAAACATGTCTGTCTTGGAGAGGGTGAAACCATGTTTTTCCTTGGAGGATAGGGTTTTGAAGCTCCAGCTCACATACTTTGGACACTTGGCCAGGAGAGATCAGTCCGTGGAGAAGGACATAATGCTTATAGGGGTGGAGGGACAGCGCAGGAAAGGAAGACCCCCAGATGAGATGGATTGACACAGTAACTGGGGCAATGGAGGTTGGTGTGTTGGAATTAGTGAGAATGACTCAGGGCAGGGCAGGGTCCAGAGGTGCTATACATAGGTAACTATGGGTTGCAGGCAACTTGATGGCACATAACAATAACAACAACAACATTCTTGCCTTATAAAAAATACGTGCATTAGTATCAAAGATATTTCATGGTGGATTGAATAAAATTCAACATGTTGTTGTGATGTGTCATCAAATCACCTGTAACTCATAGCAACCCTGTGTACAATAGCTCTGAACCCTGACCTGTCTTGAGCCAGTCCCACTGACTCTGACACATCTACCCCCATTACCCTAATTACTGTGTCAATCCATCTCATCCAGGGTCTTCCACTTGGGAGCTGTCCTTCTACCCTTCCAAGCACCCTGTCCTTATCCAAGGACTGGTCTCTCCTGGCCATGTGTTCAAAGTATGTGAGACAGAGTTTTAAAATCCTTGCCTCCGAGGCAGTCTCTTCACAGTCTATACTCTTCTCCAGTAGCACAACTCAAAATCACTGATTCTTCTTCTGTCATCCTTATTGTCCAGATTTCTGATGCATAGCAAGTTATTGCAAAGACCATGGTATGGATCAGGAGCAGCTTAGTTCCTAGACTCACATCATTACTTGTTAGCACTCTGGAGAGGTCTCTGACAGCTGACTTCTCCAATGCTATTTGTCTTTTGGGTTCCTGATTGCTCATGCCAAGAGTGCGGACAAATTCTTATATACAAAGTGTCATATTATACATTGCTTGAGAAATTAAGTTGAATCAGGTTTGATACCTTACATATTCTTGGTTCCCTTATGTTTATATATCTTTTGTATTCATCCAAGTATCATTCATTCATACAGCAGGACAACACTCAATCTCCTGTTCAGTCATGGCCGTCGAGTTGAAACTAACTTCACTAGGTTTCCAAAATTGTAAATTGCACGAGAGGAGAACATCCATCTTTCTCCAGTGGAGCTGATGGTGCATTGAGACCAGCAGAGAGGTTCCAGCTTTGGGTTAGCAATGCAGTTCTGTCCCACATGACTGGACCTTCTTATCTTCCGTATTGCTGTAATGTGGTTTCAGATTATAATTGTAATTATACCTACCTCCACTAGCCTAGTTACTGTGTTGGGTTTTCAGAGGCTATAAATCACAGAAGAGGAGATTGTTCATCTTTTCCCCAAGGAGGAACTGGTAAAGAATGGAAGAATATACTTACATAGGTATATGACCAAAAAAGCACGAGTTGAGAAAAAAACAACTGTATTACATAATATAAATGAAAGAATAACAGTTTAGAATTATTAAGCCCTTATTTCTCACTCAATAGATGGTTACCATATTTACATGGATTAATTAATTTTGGTTTTTTACACATTCCTGTGAAATGAATACCGTTATTCTACAATAAAGAAAAAGAAACTAAAACTTAAAGTGACAGAGGTGAGTTTCAAAAGTAGGTTTGTCTGCCTGAAAAAGTCCTTGATCTCAATCTCTATCTTATTATGCTTCAGAAACACACATTTTATGCTGAGTAGAATCAATAAGAGTGAATTGTTGTAGGATATAGATTTTTACCACTGTTGACAGACAGAAAGGTGACATTTCAACCACTAGTAATTAGTCTTCAAGCATTCTATTTAAAAATGTAAATCTGTACTTTTAAAAGGATACTATATTAAGCAAAACCACTTTTCAGATTCTTTGGACAATGGATAGATTAGTGTCTTCGCAGAATCTTGAAGTGAGACAAGGATCAGGTAAGTTTTGCTAGGGCTAAAGGTGACAGGTATGGGATATGAGAGAAGCAAACCTTACAGGAGTACCAGCACAAAAGCATAGGGCATTTTTGGTGGAAGCTCCTAATATGGTCAAGAAGAAAGAAAGAACAGCTAAGACAATATTTTATGGCTATATATATATTTACAAAGCTAGTATTTCTGCATTTTTAAAAAATCGAGTGGCACGCCATTCACAAGTATGATCCAATTCTTTTCTATGAATTAAAAGAATGACTGGGATATCATTACTGTTGCCAAGAAGCATATAATCAAGAAAACATTTTCATTCTTTCACACTGATTTGCCCCACCATTCCTTGCATAATGTTAGAAGATGTTGCCCATGATTACCTGCTCCATATGATTCTGAATCAAATTACACCCTGAACCAGAATGCTAATATAATTGATTATTAATTAGTTCTGTTGTTCCTTTTCATTGCAGTCACTGTCTTAAGGTAGTATGATACTTACCAATATGTGACTCATTCACAAAACTTAACTGTAATTTTAGTTAGCTGCTTAGTTGCCATTATCAAATGTTAATAATTAAAAGGATAATGGTGATGATGGTAATAATAAACTCAAGTGCTTTCAGGGTTAGGAATATGAAGTCTAAAAATGATATCTCCATGATCTGCGTTTATCCTACATCAATAATTTTGCATCAAATCTGCTCAATTTACAAATCAAAAATAGATTTTTCTGTCAGCAAAGTGAGATCGGTCTTGTATCTGAAAATCAAGCACAGCTTGTACATCATCATTAACCGTAAAGGCTCTGAAATCAGAAACTAGCTGCCAATTTGGTTGATGATGCATAAGACGAAATAGAGTACAGCTGGCTCTTCTGTCCCATGCTCGCTCGGCAGTACTGACATTAGTGAAAAATCTGTTTGTTTTTTGTTTCAGGAAATTAAATAGCTATGACTAAAATGAAGCAGAGAGAGCATATCTATCTGGGTAATAAACAGGTGCCATTTTTATTTTTAAGCTTACTTTTTCATGCAGATTCACTGGGATGACTGCAACTGTATTTTAATTTGGCCAATGACAGTGACCTCTAAGAAAGTATGTGATACTTCTTGAAACAGATTACCTAGAAGAACCCTTTTTTCTGGTGTATGGGAAGCAAGAAACCCAAATAATTTTTAATTTAAAATCTGTCATAAGTAAATACTATTTCCTTTACAATGAGTACTTTTACTTACATGTCTATAGTTTAATTTCACTTAAAAAACAAAAAAAGATTTACATGCTGTCAACTTCCCATTGAAATGGGCAGCTCATATAAATGAATCCCAAACTTTAATGTCTTTATGTAGAGGAAATAAATCAATTTCTACATATTACCTACAAATGAAAAAACTCTAAGAGTTTCTCATAGTTTTAATGGCACAGAGTGAAATTCTAGACTCCCAAGTCCATTGGAAGTTTAACGAGTCCCCAAAATTCTTACATTCTCTTCCAGACAAGCGTTAAATATGTTGTGCCACTTCACGTTTAAGGTAAGAGTTAAGCACACATGTTAACTGTCACCACTTCGGGAAATCCTATTAAGGTCATCTTAAATCCTGTTTTTTAAAATCCACCACAAAAAGATTGGGAGGAAGGAAGAAGAGAACAGCATCAGACTTGAAAATTAGCAAGTAGGTGGATGAAATGTGCTTGATTTAATGGACCTTAGAAACTAGGATAGTACGAAGAAACTAGGAAACATCACTGTTAATATAATAGAATTATAAAAAAGTTTAAAAAATGGTAGCACCAGATCATTCAGAAACTGAAAGTGAAGGAGGGAAAGTCAGTGTTAAAAGAAAAAGGGTTGAGGGAAAAGGTGATTGAAAAGCAATTCTTACTTTAGGTCTGTTTTTCAACTCCATACTAATGGAGGGTTGATCCTCTCTTTTGGCTTAGATAAGTGGTTTATTTTCTAGAAGTGTGCACAACTGTGTTACTGGACCAAAGAACTCCAGGGACACCTGGAGACCTGAATATTGTACTGGGAACATCCCCCAACTAATCTTCTCACACTCAGCTCCCAGGACACTGACAGTCAGATCGCTACCCTCATGGAAAGAGGTGAGTACGTTTTCCTCTGGTAACCTGATCAGCTCAACTATAAAGACCTACATAGATTGCTAATGAGGATTCTCCACAAAGTCTTTCCAGTTAACTTTGTAGTAACACCTAAGGTCAGAGGCACCCACATGCATGCAGAGCTCCTAATTAACTTTTTAGTTATTCATTCTTAATCAGGAGCAGAAAAATCAAGCATTAGACCTAAATACATATCAAAACAACCTGGAGGAAATAAATGCCATGCAAAGAGAAAGACATGCAACTTGAAGAAAATGAGTATCATTGTTGTTGTTCTTGTAGTTTTCCATGGAGTTGGAACCAAGCCATAGCTGACCCTTCAGCAGGTTTTCAGAGTTCCCAGAGGTTGTAAATTGTACAGAAGGAGATTGTTCATCCTTCCCGGGGTGGATTAGATCTGTGTACTTTCCAGATTGTGGTTCAGCTTCTTACCACTGGGATTCAATCTATGTGCCTTCTGAGTTGTGCGGCTTCTTAGGCCACCAGAGCTCCCACAGAAGAAGGAATAAGTTAAAAAAAAAAAAGGAAGGAGGAGGAATAAGTTTAAGTACTTATGGGTGTGTGTGTATGTTGTAAGTACTTACGTATACGTGTGCATGTTGTTGTCTATACACACATTATTCAAATGGATCTCGTGGCAATCGTGAATTACATATGCTGTTAATCAAAAGGTTGGTTATTCAAAACCACTAGCTTCTTTAAGGGAGAAAGGTGATATACACTTCAAACACTTATAGCCTGAAAAACCTGATGGAGGTTCACTATAAATTGGATTTGACTCAATGACAGTTGGTTTTTACATACACATATGCACACACACACATAAATATATAGACACATATGTTTACATGTATGCATATATTTGTGTGTATATAAAGATATATGGCACCACTTATATCCTCAGAGACAGTAAAGAATTACAGCCTTGGGGGAAAAAAACTCCAAAATGTTGTACAAATGGAACATTCAGAGAACAAAAGAGTGCTATTAGAAATATGTACACACACAAAGATAGAGTTAAGTAATTTTTACAGAAAAAAGGAATGAAACTAAAATGAGAAGAAAAGGGGGAGAAATGAGGTATAGAAGAAAATCACTAGTTAACTAGTTCAAGAAACATCATCACATTGCAACTACAGGAATTTTCTTATCAAGAGGGTCCATCCAGTGTGCAAAACAATAGATGAAAAGAAAATCACATCAAAATATGTTATCCAAACAATGGATGAAAATAAAAATTATACCAAAAAAATGAAACTATTGGGAACAAAGAATATCACAACAATTTCCAGAAAGAAAAAAGAGGGGAGGGGGGAATCTGTGTTAGAAATCAAGATTGTTGTTGTTGATTGCTGACTCATAGTGACTCTTTGAACAAAATACCTGAGTAGCATTGGATTTCTTAACGGTAAGATTAGAGTATATACATACACACACGTGTATAAGGAGCCAATTCCAACTCATATTCAACCCTCACTGGGTTTCCAAGGCTATGGATTCTAATTTGTAATGGGAGGACACTCCCCATCTTTCTCTAGCAGAGCTGCTGCTGAATTCCAACCTCCGGAGAGGAGAGTTCTTTGTAGTACAGGGCATCTTGATGCAGACTCTGCCAGCAGAGCATTTATGTATACAACACGCCTTCCCTAGAAGCCAAACTAGGAAACAAATAGAAGGGAAAGAGAAGAATAAAGAGATTTCAGAAATGCCAAGTCTCAAAAACATAATTTTGTAATATCCTTGTTCTTGAGCTACTGGGATCTCTCTCTGTCTCTGTCTCTGTCTCTCTCTGTCTTGGTGGGGGAGGGCGGGTGAGACGGGGGGTGGTGGTGGTGGTAAGAGGCAAGGAAGAAGGAAGAGAGAACGACAACCCCTATATAACGGAGCAAAAGGTTACAGGATGACTGCTGCTCACTAGACATGGGGAAAACCCCTAACCAGTTCAGATTAGATCTTGTTAGAATTTTTTTTTTTGTCAAAGACAGTTTAGGACTCTATCTATGGTCTTTCTTCCCTCTACAAAGAATATACGTGTATATGAAAGATCAGGAGAATTTGCTCGTTTTAAAGGATTGTAATACATGAGACAATAAATCATTCTTACTACCTTTACAAATGCTTACACCAAGCACTTTCAGCCAAGAATTGTGGTATTTCTGTAAACTACAATGCAGAAGAAATTGTACTGTAATTATATTTATGTGTGGGTATATAATTTCTGAAAGTATTTGCAACAAAACTGAAGTCAAACTCACTAACATCAATTCAATTCCACCTCACAGAAATTCTTGAACAGGTTTCTGAAGCTGAGAGGAAACGGTTCATCTTTCTCCCACAGAGGAGCTGGTGGATGTGAATGACAGACTTTGATAGTTTGGTTGTTCAGCACACTACACCACTAAGAAGCTAGTAGCCCATTTGCTTCTGGATAAAGGGCTTGTGGTTAGACAAAATGTGTGAATGACTTAATTTTCAAATTCACCCTTCTATAGTTTTTATCACAACTCAAAAATTAATAAAATTGCATTCTTTTAAATAATATGACACATAGCTTTTACAAGCAAAAATAGCCCCCCCACACACACACTCTACTTATAAGAGTTTATAATAAGGAAATTTCTACACTGACAGAATAGTATAGGTGCAGCAATAGTCAATACAGAAATCTCTATGCTAGCAAAAATCCAGATAGAATCTAAATGTGTGTTTACCTGATACACTGTAGGGTGGCATGTCTGTTGGTTGAAATCCACCAGCGACTCTGTGGGAGAAAGATTGACAATCTCCTTTCCTGCAATTTATAACCTCTGAAAACCTAACAGTGAGTTATGAGTCATTTCCAACTCAATGAGATTTGAGTTTTGGAGTTCTCTTGTTTTGTGGCTGTGTTTTTGACTGAGATACATTGCAGGGAGCTTAGGCTCAGGTAGCATAGTCCTTAGAAAGTTGTGCTGCTAACACAAAAGCCAAGCCTCGCTGGTGGTTCGAATCCTTTAGCAACTCTGCTGGAGAGATATGGGTAGTCTCAAAAACCCACTGAAGAGTCAGTATACAGCGGACTCTTAAGAGTCAGGATCTACTGGCTGGCAGTGAGTTTAAAGGATATGGATATACACATACTATTTCTCAGAGATTGCAATGACTAGGGAGGATAGAAGGAGAATTGACGCCTTTGAGCTGTGGTGCTGGAGAAGAGTATTGAATGTACCTTGGACTGCCAAGAAAACAAACATATTCATTCTAGAGAGGGTTAAACCAGGCTGCTCCTTGGAGGCAAGGATTCTGGGGCTTCACCTGACATACTCTGGACATGTTGTAAGGAGAGACAGGTCTTTAGAGAGGGACATCATGCTGGGTAGAGGGACAGCGCAGGAGGGGAAGACCCTCTATGAGGTGGATTGATTCAGTGACTGGGGTAATTGGGATGGGTGTGTCAGAGGCAATGAGATTGGCGCGGGATAGAGCACGGTTTAGGGCTGTTGTACATAGGGTCTCTATGAGTCGCAAACAACTCGACGGCACATAACAACAACAACAATTTCTCAGAGAGAATACAGCCACTTCATTACATTGATTGTTTAGCCTACAAAGAACTGGATGGAAGGTGAACAAAGATACAACAGAAATTATTCTCTGTGTATAAGCAGTATCTACTGCCTTTTGATTCATTTATAGGTTACTTTGAAAAAAATTAATCAATTTTGAAAATGTAGGGCATTTTAAAATAGTCTACATTATTTGCATCTCAATCTCTTTTTTTCCCTTTATTGCAAAACCAGTATGAGATCTTTCATCTAATAATAACACTCTGGTTGTACTTCTGCAATGCTTAAGAAATAAAAATCTGTTACTCCTGCTGGGATCAGAACAGTTGTCAGCATTTGTGGGCAGCAGTGGGTGAAGAGCTTTGAATATGAGGCATATGAACTAAATATCAAAGTTGAAGGAATTATAATATCATTGTTGATAAAGGAGAAATCTTATATTAAGGACATTTATGAAGACATCGGTGATGAACTTTCTCTGATGCAAATGAAGGCAATTCTTTACATATCAGCTTTATGCTATCTATTCCACTAAGATAACGCAGAGATATGAAAGGAGAGGTAGCTGTTGTTATGTACTGTCAAGTCGCCTGCGGGCCACAGTGACCCTATGTATATGTACAACAGCTCTGAACCCTGACCTGTGCTGAGTCAGTCTCACTGACTCCAATACACCTACTCCCATTGCCCCAGTTACTGTATTAATCCATCTCACTTGGGGTCTTCCTCTCCTCTGCCGTCCCTCCACCCTTCAGAGCGTGATGTCCTTCTGCAAAGATCAGTCTCTCATGGCTCATGCACAAAGAATGTGAGACAGAGCTTCCAAATCCTAGCCTCCAAGGAGAAACTTGGTTTCATCCTCTTCAATTTAGACCTATATATTTTCTTGGTGGTCCATAGTATATTGAAGACTCTTCTCCAACATCACAACTCAAAGGCATCAATTCTTCTGTCATCCTTGGTCATTGTGCAGCTCTCTGATACATAGCAAGTAGTTGCGAAGACCATGACCTGAATCGGACACATCAGTCTCTAGACTGACATTGTTGCTTCTCTGTACTCTGGAGAGGTTCCAGATAGCCAACTTTCTATTTCCTGACTTCTGGTGGTAAGAGTGTTGATGGTGGAGCTGAGCAAATTGTAATTGTTAACAACCTCAGTCTCTTTTCCATCTATCATGGTGCTGGGATTCAAGACTGAATTTTAAAGCCGTATCTGGGTCCTTTTCCAGTGATACTATTTTATTGGGATGGCTAGAGAAAGATATTTTCAGGTACTTTCCTTCTCTCATATATATTTATAAACTCAATATATTGTGCATATTAGAAGTTAAGGTGTGAATTTAATTTCATAGGTGACTTTTGAAGGACCTAGAGATACATTTTAGGAAATTTAGTGGGTTATGTGCATCATAAAACTCCTGATAAGGTATGATGAGGTGAAGAAGGGCTTTTTCTAAAAAATCTACACCTAATGTATCAGAATATACCCATTTGCATCCAAAACCTGTGTTCATAGACCTCCTCATGCTCTCTATTCTATGTTGTATTATCTTTTCTCTACTCAAAGTAATTTAAGACTGGATGATTTTTGTGTTTAATTCAAAAGATTTTAAAATTCTTTTTAAAATTCACATTGTGTTTCTTACATTTCTTACACTCCTATATATTGTGTCTTATAAAATTAATCACCATTGATCTATACCCACTATTATTCTGTCTTTTCAGACCCCCATTGGATCTTTCCTAATTCCTTTGCCCCCTCCCTCCACCCACCAAACTGCATTCTTATGATTTTCCCTCTCCCTTCCTTCTCTCTTCGGTTACCTATATATTTTATGGAATTATAGAGTCACTAATGCAGTGTATCCTTCAAGTTTCACTGACCCTGAGTGAACAATTTAAAGGTATACTCAAATGGAGGGCAGTTGAAGCACTCAGTTTATAACTAAAAGAATGGAAGTTCAAAACCCATTCTATTAGGTGGCCTACTTCGAAAAATCAGTCATTGGAAACTATAGAATATGCTTTCACTCTAACATACATAGAGCTGCTATGAGTTGCCATTTATTCGCAATTGTTTTCAGCCTTGGTTTTTTAAAAAGAGGGAACACTAAGGAAGATCACGAGCCAGCATTTTTCAGAAAAGAAGCTATGAGATGGTGTACAGAGCAAAGAGGGAATTTGAGAACAGACAACACAGAAGATTGTTGCCTAAGTTCAGCATTAAAAAGATTAAAATTAAAGGGATAGGGAAGAAACAGCCAGATTTTTTGAGGGGAAGAGGAGCAGTGTTTAAAGGTAGAATTGAAAGAAAACGGCAGTATCTTTTGGGGAAAGTTTTCATTTGCTTTGCTTTTTCCTCATGTCTGCTCTTGAGTTACTTGCTTATTCAAAACCCATTCAGCCCATTCTTTCTGTCTTCTATACTCCTCCATAGGTCACCACTCATTTCCCTGCTATTCACTTGCCAGAACTCTTAGATCACTCATCTTCTCAGCACGATGTTGGGGTAACACTACCGGTCTTGAGGATTTCTGATGTGCTGCTGATGATTCCCTTAGGACCTTACTATTTGTTTTACATGTAAGTCTGTGCAGATACTAATAACAAATGAAGGGAACTACAGCTTAATGGAAATCTTAAAGACGGTTCGCTAAATAGATGTTCCTAGTTGTTGTTGTTGTTGTTGTTGTTGTTATGGCCGTCAAGTTGCTTGCGAGTCTTGGCGACCCTGTGTACAACAGACCTAAATCCTGCTCTATCTTGTGCCAGTCTTACTGTTTCTGACCATCTACCCACATTAACCCAGTCACCGAATCCATCAATCCCACCAAGGGTCTTGCTCTCCTGCGCTGTCCTTCCACCTTCCCAAGCATGGAGTCCCTCTCCAAGAACTGATCTCTCCTTGAAACATGTCCACAGTATGTTAGATAAAGCTTCAGAATTCTTGATTCCAAGAAGCAGCCTGGCTTCACCTTCTCCAGGATGAACTTGTTTGTTCTCCTAGCAGTCCATGATATTCAATACTCTTCTCCAACACTATAGCTCAAAGACATCAATTCTCCTTCTATCATGCCTAGTCATTGTCCAGCTTTTGGATGCATAGCAAGTGATTGCAAAGACCATGTCTTGTGTCAGGATCACCTTAGTCTCCAGACTGATATCATACTTTTCAGAACTTTGGAGAGGTCTCTGATAGCAGAGTTTCCCAATGCAATTCGTCTTTTAATTTCCTGGCTGCTGGTATTGAGAGTCTTGGTTGTAGAGCCAAGCAAACTGAAGCTGTGAACAATCTCAATCTCTTCATCAGCTATCATGATGCTGCCAATCATCCAATGTTTCTAGTAGTTAGAGTGAAAAGAGCAATAAAAGACTTCAGAATTTTATTGGGCTCTCCATTTCTTCCATTGTTTTTTTGGCACAAGCTCCCTGTCTTAAGGCTTACCATTGTTTACTTTCATCTTAGAAAGCATCCTTCTTTATATCTCTACTGAACAGGTATTTACCACCTTATGCCCTATTCATCTATAGAGTCACTATGAGTTGGATTTGTCTCAGCAGCAATGGGTTGGGTTCTAAAAATTTGACCCTATTTATGGCACTAAATCTCATGAAGAATCCTTTCTCCTTTTCCAATCAGTGCAAGCCATAGAATATTTTTTACCTTGTGGAATACCTCTCCAGTCTGAATTAGTCATTCAAATGATATTATAGAAAGACTTTAACAGTATAATCCCTGCAGAGTTGATCCTACTATCAGTGAAGATTGTCATTCCAGTCTCTTGAGATATACAAATTTACATTAAGAAAAAAAAAATACATGAAGAAATAGACACATTTCCCCAAATGCAACCTAATCTGTCTGGAGTCTAAACTCAACAAAGTTGATTGCATACCTTTTGATGCAGAGTTATGTTGACGTTCCCTTTATTCATCCTCTTGTTTCTAATCATGTCCAAGTGAAGAGAACTTGAAGCGTCTACTGTAGAATAAAAGGACTACAGCCTTCAGATTGGTTCAGATGTCAGCATCAAGGAAATGAATCTTCTCACCATCAGGCCAATAGGCAACATCATGATAGATGAAGAAAAATGAAAGTTGTCAACAATTTAATCTTATTTGGATACACAATCAACACTTTTGGTGACAGTAGGCAGGAAATTAAAAGTCAAGTTTCATTGGGAAAATCTCCTTAAAGAACAATGATCAGAGTAAAATAAATTTAAAGACTAAGATGTGCCTGATTCAAGCCATGATCTTCCAATTACTTTCTATGCATCTAAAAGTTGAGGATGCTAAAGAACAAGAATCAGGACCTTTGAGTCATGGTGCTGGACAAGAGTACTGAATATCCCATGGAATATCCCAAACGAACAAACACGTCCATCCTGAAGAAAGTGAAACAAAGGTCCTCCTTAGAGACAAAGATGGCAAAACTCTCTCATATACTTTGGGCAGATTATTAGTAAGGGGCAGTCTTTGGAGAAGGACATTATGCTTGGAAAGGTGGAGGGCCACCTTAGGAGAGGAAGATCCTTCAATGAGATATATTGACACAGTATCTTTAATAAAGGAGTCAACTGTTTTCGAATTGATGAGGATGGTACAAGGTAGGACATGGTTCAGAGCTGTTGTTTATAGGGTGACTATGAGTTGTAGTCAATTTAACAGCACAGTACAATAACAAGAAGAAATAGGCTTTGATACAGTAAACTTTTTAAGTTACCGCAGCTTCCTTCCTACATAAAAGAATGTGGCATCATGATCAAAGGAAGATTCAGCAACACCTGCATTATGCAGATTACACAACCTTGCTTGCTGAAGGTGAGGAGGACTTAAAACACTTGCTGTGGAAAATCATGGCTCCAGTGTTCAGTGGATTACATCTCAACATCAGGAAGACAAAAATCTTCACCACTGAATCAATAACCAGTATCATGAAAGAGAAAAGGTTGAAATTATCAACAATCTCATCTTACTTAGATTCACAATCAACACCCTTGGTACCAGCAGTCAGGAGATCAGAAGTATTGTTTTAGGTAAGTTTGCTATTGGGGACCTTCCCAAATTAACTGATGTAACTTTGAAGACTAAGGTGTGTCTAATTCATACCATGGTCTTTTCTATAACTTGCTTTGCATTTGAGAGCTGGGCAATGAATAAGGATTACTAAGAATGAAGAAGAGTTAATACATTTGAATTGTGGTGTTGTAAAAGAGTACTGAATATCCCATTGGCTGCCAAAAGAATAAAGATGTAGCCACAGTTCTCAGTGGAGACAAAGATGGCAAAGCTTCTTCTCCCATAATCTAGACATGTTGCTAGGAGAAGCTATTGCCTGGAAAGGGATATATCATGTTTGGAAAAGTGGAAGGTCAGTTAAAGAGAGGAGGACCCGTCACAAGATGGATTGACACAGTATCTTTAACAATGGACTTAAGTGTGTCAGAGATGATAAAGATGGCACAGAATAGGACAGGTTTCAGATCTGTTGTTCAGAGCGTTGTTATAAATTATACTCAACTTGCTGAAACAATTACTGATTGAGTGGGTAAAGCATGGCACTGCCAACACAAAGTCAGGAGATTTGAATCCGCCTTTTAGGAGAAAAAGATAGGTACTCTACTTCTATGTAATTTATAGTCTCTGAAAAGTCACTAGAAGTTCAGCTGCGAGTCTGTTTCAACTTGATGGCAAACATTTATGAGAATGTCTTTCTCTAGGTACTGATCGGCCTCTTTTGATAGCATGCCAAAAGTACATAAGACAAAATCTCACTAACTTTTCTTCCAAGGAACATTTTAACCACACTTCTAAGACAAATGTCTTTAGGTTTTGTAGGTTTGTTTTTTGTTGTTGGGGTTTTGTTTTTTTTTTAGTGCATCTAATATTCTTTGCCAACACCTTAATTCAAAGGTATGAATTTCTCTTCAGAATTCCTTATTCATTGCCCAGTTTTCACATGCCTATGAAAATCCAATGCCATCAAGTAGCTCCAACTCATAGCAACCTTCATTGGGTTTATGAAGCTGTAAATCTCTGTAGGAGGAGACTGTTCTTTCTCCTGTGGAATCACTAGTGGAGTAAAACCATCAGCCTTTGGGTTAGCAGCCCAACTGATAGCACATTATACTATAGGACTTCTATGTGCTTGTGAGATGATTGGAAATACCATAGCTTGGGTCTAGTGAACCTTAGTCCTCAAAATGGCATCTTTTTTTTTTTTTAATACTTTAAATTAGTCCTTTGCAACAGATTTACCCGATTTAGTATGGTATTTGATTTCTTGACTGCTGTTTCTATGGGCATTGTTAGGGGGAGAAGGAAGTCATTATGTGTTATGATCAGTCAGGTCATTGCTGTAGAGAAGAAACCAACTCTAGCTGACACTTTCTTGGGTTTCTGAGGCTGTAATTAGTATGGGAAGAGTTTTTCCTGCCTATCTTCTATGGAGCCAATGGTGGATTATGTCTCTGGGAAAGAAAAAAAAAAAAAGACTCTTATTCTTTCCAGAAACTTAACCAGAAACTGGTATTCTCATTTGATTGTAATATGCTACTTCTTATGTGATATTGTTGTTGTTGTTGTTATGTGCC
>NW_006399760.1:29703918-29707435 GCF_000299155.1 Elephantulus edwardii | reverse complement strand
CCCTTCTTCAATTCAAAAAACCTCAACCCCAATTCACTGCTTTTAAGTTGATTCAGATCCACAGAAACCCAGTTTCCAAAACTGGAAATCTATATGGAAGGAGACTACCCATCTCTCTCCCTCAAAGTGACTGCTGTTGGTGATGTGCACTGTCAAGTCAGAACCAACCCATAGCTGATTCTCCAGTGGCTTTTCAGAGGCAGTAAACTGAAGGCTGCCCATCCTTCTCCAATCAAGCAGCTGGTGGATTTGAACTGTCTACCTTTGGGATTGCCACACAGCTTCTTACCATTAGGCCACCAGAGCTCCCTTGAAGTGACTAATGGAGTCAAACAGCCTTTCAGTTAGCAGCCCACCATACATTGCACTACACTATGAGAGTGCCTTTCCTTTTCAGAGAACACGAACTCACATGAGGATGGTCCAATCAGAAGCAAGGGCACAATAAATTGATATTATATGTACATGCATCAATATTGCTCAATAGGTAATTGCTGACTATTTTCCAGCACTGAGGCCTAGAAGAGGCACTGGGTACAAAGGTATTAATTAAGATTCTTTCAAGTGCATGTGACAAAAAATCCAACCTAAACTGGCTTGACACTGACATAATTACATGCTGTCTTTCCTCCATCAATAGAACATAACTTCTGTAAACTGGCTTGAGCTAAAAGAGAATTGATTTCATTACATGGACTAACAATTCAATGGTAGACCTAACTCTTTTTTCTTAAATAACATTTTAATTTTATACTGGCTTACTTATAAAGTTCATATACAGTGTTTTTCACACCAGATCTTTTCCATTTCCTTTACTAGTTCCTCACTCTACCCATTAAATTATATGACCCTATGATTACCCCCTTGCCCACTAACTCTTTATAGAAGTTGATCCAGGCTCAAGTATCTTCAATACCCAACTTTGCCTTCTTTCATCTACTCTCCATGTTGACTCTATTCCTTGGTAAATTCTTGCCTTATAGTAGCAAAAATCACCAGAGGAAATAAAGTTTTTATCTTTCCACTTTCAAGTACATAGAACAAAAGAGAGAGAGCATTTATAGTATCTTCTACTCAATCCCTGACCAGCCACTGTAACTTCTTGGAATGCTGATTGTTCAGTAGTAAGAAGAACTACTACAATCCTTGGTACAAATGAGAGAGGCCTGGATAGTATTTCATGTAATGATTCTCTTATGACATGTCTGGATGCTTAAACAATGAGTTCAAAGGACTACTTTCAAAGTCAACCTTGAGTCCGTTCTTTTCGGAGCAGTGTCTCCAGTATCAGCTCCCAATGTCAGAGAAATGTCCTTCTCTTTTTAAAAGGCTCCTTGCATGGAGTTCTAGTTGTGTAGTCTGTAGGAAATTGTGCTGCTAATCCAAAGGCCATGTCCCCTGGCACTTAAAATCCACCAACAGTTCTGAAAAAGATGGGCAATCTTCTCCCCTGTAATTTATAGCCTCTGAAAATTTACCAGAAGGTCAGCTAGAAGTTGGTTCGGACTTGATGACAGTGATTTGAGCTCTTTAAGAGTTTTAGATTGTACCCTGGAGAAAAGATTGAAGCTGTCAATGATTTCACCTTACTTGCATCCATAATCAACAGACTTGACACCAACAGTCAGGAAACCAGAAGACTTACTGCAATGGGCAAGTCCAAGTCTGCTGTCGAGAACCTCTCCAAATTACTGAGGAGCAATGATGTTAGTCAAAATACAAGGATGCACTGATTCAGTCTTTTCAATCACTTGCTACGCATCTGAAAGGTGAACAACAAATAAGGATAGCAGAAAAACAACTGATACCTTTAAGCTATGGCATTGGAGAAGAGTACCAGATATCATATGAACTGTCAAAAGAACAAGCCCCGTATAATGGAGATAGAGTAGACAAAATGGTCCTTAGAAGCAAAAATGGCAAAACATTTAGTATATTTTTGGAATATTGATAGGAGAGGCTAAGAAAGAGACATCATGCTTGAAAAAGTAGAGGATCAAAGACAGAGGGGGGGAAAAAACACTCGACGGGATAGATTGACACAGTGACTGCAGCAATGAGCTCAAATGTTGACGTCAGAGAGGATGAAGATTCCACAGGACAGGACAAGGTTCAGATCTGTTATTTACAGGGTCACCATGAATTGTACTCAATGCCACAGCACCTAACAACTATCCTGGAAAACTGTTCCCTGAAAATTTGGGATTTTATAAAACATAATTAGGAAGACTTAAGAGGCTACTTTTGTTTTACTCTTGTTTGCTTCTTCTTGGCACAAATGTGAAGAGAAAAGAAGGAATAATAGAAAACCAGAGAGAGCAAAGAAAAACAACTTAAGATCTGAAAGGCTGAGACCATTGACAACTAAGCTGGTGAGTGAGTGGGTTTCATAAAAGATGTGTAATATAAATTAAGCTTTGACAAGAACGAGTTGTCACCTTTCTTCTTAGCATGGGATTTAGTCTCCTCTTCCAACTAATATGCAGCAAAATGATGTAATATTGTTGTGTTCATGATTTTTAATATCGTGCCCACCGGAAAGTACATTATTTTTAAAAATATGCATTGTTGTTGTTATGTGCCAGCTAGTTGAAACATAGTTGACCCTCCAGAAAGTTTTCAGAGGCAGCAAACTGAGTGGAAGGTGATTGCCCAGCTTTCTCTTATGGAACAGTTGGTGGATTCAAACTGTGTGCCTTCAGGTTGGCAGCATTACTCTTTATACATCAGAGTTCTATTTTAGACTCTCTAGTAGGTCTCCTAGATGTTGCTTCCTTAGCCTCTCCATTCAAGACTGGAGAGATCTGGGTTGTCAAAACTGGGAATTGCATCATACCAATAACAAGAGAGAGAAGGAAAAGAGATATTAGCAGGTGGGGGGCGAGGTTAGGGGAATGGTATTGATTTTCTTTTTGGCTTTTCTTAGAACTGAATTCTCTTCCCCCAAAACCAAGCTTACTGTGTTAGAGTATATTTTGACTCATAACAATCTGCTTAAATTAAGCTTCCAAGGCTTTGAATCTTAATGAGAAGAAAGTAACCATTTTTCTACTATGAAACCGTTGGTGGATTCGAACTGCCTGAGGCACATGGCAAATACCTAGTAGCACAAGATTCTATGGATTACACTATCAGAGCTCCTTGAGCCTTTTATTGTTATTGTTATCCATAACAATTATTGTTATTCATATCCATAGGTATGAACCTTTCCCTATCTTATGCTATCCTCACCATCTCTGTTATCTGTGAGCCCCTTGCTACAGTCATTGAGCCAATCCATCTTATTGAGGGTCTTTCTCCCCTTTGTTGACCCTCCACCTTCTCCCAGGATTTGTCCTTCCTACTAATATGCCAAAAGTTTGTGTGACAAACCACACCCATTCTTTCTTCCAAGGAGCATGGCCATGCTTTCTCCAAAACAGACTTGCTTGTTCTTTTGACAGTCCAACACTACAATGAAAAGGCAACAATTTTTATTCCGTTATTCTTAATCACTGTTCAACTTTCAGATGTGTAG
>NW_006399760.1:29691114-29700388 GCF_000299155.1 Elephantulus edwardii | reverse complement strand
CTGCGTGTGTTCTGTTGTGCATAGGGTTTTCAGAGGCCTGCTATTTCAGAAGTGGGTGGCCAATCCTTCTTCCTAGTCTGTATTAATCTGTAGCTTGTGCAAATGCCACTTCTTCTTCCTAGTCTGTCTTAAGCTGTAGCCTGTGCAAATGCCACATTCTTCTTCATAAAGTCTGGCTTCTCAAGTTATTTATTAGCACATTTAAAAAACAGTATATAGCAGAAGCAACTAGAGGATTAATTGGGTTTTCTATGTGTGCCATCCAATAATATCTCTCAATAGAATGTATCAACTCATGGTCCATCCAGGAAAACTGCAGCTGCTGTGAGTATTCAACACAGAATATAATTTAAGAAAAATTTTAAGACAGTGACAGATGAGATAAACTAAAAAGGAGACCATGATTATCAACATGATGAAGCCACTACAACTGTTGCTGTTGTTAAGTGCCATTGAGTTGAACACAACTCATAGCAACCCTATGAACCCTAGATCTGAATCCTGTCCTACCTTATGCCATCCTCATCATCTCTGATACACTTGAGCCCATTGCGGAAGCCAACATGCCAATCTATCTCACTGGAAGTCTTCCTCTCTTTCACTGACTCTCCAAACATGATAACCTTTTCTAAGGAATAGCCTCTCCTAGATACATGTCCAAAGGATAAGGAATAAAATTCTGCCATCCTTGCCTCCACTGTGCACAATGGCTGCATCTTTTCCAAGACATACCTGCAAATTCTTTTGGCAGTTTATGGGCTACTCAGTACTCTATAGTCTCAAATCTTCTTCAACAAGCTCTTCAAATTCTCCTCACTTTCAGCAAGTAAGATTGTGTCATAGGTTGTTGATGAGTCTTTCTTCTTCCAATTCTGATGCCACCTTCTTCTTCATAGACTCTGACTTCATGAATTCTTTACTCATCATTCAGATTTCATAGATATGGAGAAAGGATACAACCCTGATACAAATCCTTCCAGATTTTCATACCATACAGTGTTCCCTAGTTCCATTCGGACAATAGCTTGTTGGTCTAGGTATACATTTAGTATGAGCATGGTTTAATGTTTTGGGCTTCCTATTCTTCTGAATGTTAGCCATAGTTAATTGTTATCCATAAAATGAAATGTCTTTGCAAATTACAAACAAAAACAACCAACCACATACAGACATTCTTCTTGTATTCTAAACCCAGCTGTGTCTCTTTTATTTAATTATTTACTCATTTATTTATTTATCCATTCATTCATCCATTTATTTATGTATTTATTTATTTATGTTATTTATTGTGAAAAACATGTATGGGGATACAAGGGGGTGAGGGTTGGGAGCAGAAGAGTGAGAATGGGCAGGGATGAAATAAGAGGGCTGTACAGTATAGTGGGTGGGGGAAGTGGGAAAAGGAAATGAGAAAGATCCAGTGGGGACCAGAAGAGACAGGGTAATGATAAGCCTAGTCCAATGGTAATTATTATTTATTTTTTTTAACAAAGGAATTGTCTTATTCACTTGTGGATTTCTCATTTGGGATTGGTCACAGTATCTCTGGTTTCTTCATGCTGAACAGGAGCACTGAAGTGAAGGGGTAAGGGAAACCCACTTTAACACCTTACTGATGGTCCTGGGTTGAAGTTGCACACCTTCTTGTTCAGTTAGAAGATATTTTCCTGATGTTTACTGCCCTCTGGACTGCAAAGTGTTTTCCAAAATGGGTCCAGTGGGGATGGCTGGCTGAACCCTGAGGCTCCATCCTCCTTCACTTCCTTAGCTGGCAGTTGTATTTCCCTTTTGTCTCTGGAACTGGGTTCAGGGTTCAGGTCTGGAGCAAACCTCAGTGTTAAGGTTATAGGAAAGGGAGCAAACCTAGAGAGAACAAACTTGTGAGTTACAAAGTTAAAAGGGTTTTGGAGGTGTTACTTACAGGTGTACTGTGGGAGGAAGGTGGAGGAAAGTGGCTTAGATAAAATTCTTTGTTTACCCTATTCAGTTTTCCCCAGTGACCTGAAGGCTCTTCCCAGGAGACAGATGTCTCTCCCTGGGGGCTGAACAGCACACCCCGAAGCTGGGAAGCACATCCTGGGCGCACTGAACAGCTCTCCTCGAGCTGGGTCTCTTTTAAACCAAGGTTGAATTTCTGACAATTCCCTGTCAATGACTGTTCTAGTTGTTTTAGGATGACCTTCAGCAATATTTTGCTTGCATATGATTTTATTTGTTAATTTCCACATTCTGTTGGATCGCCTTTCTTGGGAATGGAAACAAATATATGGACTTCTAGTCAGTTGGCCAGTCAGTTGTCCTTCAAATTTCCTGGTGTAGACTAATGAGCATGTCCAGGGTAGCAACTGTTACAAAAAACATGTCAATCAGTATCTCATCTATTCTTGGGGTCGTATTTTTTGCCAGTGTCTTCAGTGCAGATGGATAAGATGGTGGTATAAAGGTAAGATGCAATTTCACAAGTTGTTGTTGTTGATTGCCCTCTAGCCAAGCACAACTCATAGAAACCCTATGAACAGAAGGCCTGAAGCCGTTCTATAACTATTGACATTTATTAAAGTTTATAGAGTTTCCAGAAGCATGTTGTTTAGGAATTGGCTGCCATTCCTGCAGGAGGCTGGGATAAAAAGTTAGGAAGCTCCGGTTGCCTAGTCCATAGAGAGTTCTATTGCTAACACAAAGGCTATGCCTCTCTGGCAGTTTGAATCCACCAGGGGCTCCTTGGGAGAAAGAAGAGCATTAGTTTCCTGAGAGATTTACCTCCTTGGAAATCCACTGGAAGATCAGATGTAAAACAGTTCTGTTTGGATGTGATGAGTTTGAGTTTGAGAGTCAAAGATTATGGCAGGAGCAAGAACAAGTGGGTAGGGTATGGAATACCTTGGCTTCTCCCATTCCACAACTTTCTACTTCCCTGCCCTTAATTTCCACTGGGCAAACCCAGCTGGCACTCATGTCACAATTATCCATGGAAGCACATCTGCACACTTTGCAGAGACCAGTTTTCCGATGCTACAGAGCAGAGGAGAGGAAGGGATAGATCTGAGGGCCACCTGTTCCAGAACTTTGGACTTTCACATAGGAATTTTAAAAAATAGATTGTTAACAAATTCTGCTTTGACATTGCAAGTTCTATGTATAAATTGCTTTTAGAAGATTCAGCACAGACTGATTCCTAAGGCAGAGGTAAAAGATGTTTCAACTTTTTCAAAGTGCTATACCACTCCTTCATCTCAAACATCAACTATTTCTCCACCACTGTTTGTTCAGTGATTTGCTGCAGTGAGAAGTTCATAGAACTCACAAAGTGTGAGGAACTTTACGCTGCTCCTCACAAGGGTAAGAAAGCTGGCAATTCAGTTCATACAGCAGGCTGGTAGGTCAAGCTCTGGAAGCCAGGTAAAGATGAAAACCCACAACAAAGAGAGTGAACCTTTCCAGTTGTTATTGTTATGATCCATCTCATAGCTGGTCCTGCAGTGGATTTGACTCTCCAGCGAGCTTTACCTTTTAGTGGGTTTTTTCTCTCTCATGGAACAGCTGGTAAATTTAACTGCATACCTTTGGGTTGGCAGTGCAATTCATTACCACGAGGCAATTACAGTTTCCCTGAAACTTTCCAGAGGATTCCCAGTGGATGGTTGCAGAATACATCCCCAGAAAGGTGGTAACTTAGTTACTCATATGTTTTAGTAACGTAGGGACTCTACATATATCCCACCCCAATCATACCTTATTAACAATAGAAAACTCACTCCAAAATGAGATCATAACAGTAAGTGCAGAGACTAGAATTTATAGTATACTGAGTTAGAGGGGCCGCACACTGCATGGCACTAATTTGTGTAAACCACAAAGCTGTTTGAAGTGGATCCTATCACTGGGTTACCAACATCTTATGAACTAAACTATGAAAATCAAGACAACCTTATAGAAGGTCTCAGGGATTGATTACTTTTAGGTTGGACTGACCTATAGCTGGCCCTCCAGTAGACTTCCAAGACTGTAAACTGCATGTGAGGAGATAGCCCACTTTTCTCCTGCAGAGCCGCTGATAGAATTTGGATTGCCAGAGAGGACTAACAATACAAACTCCTTATGCTTCTATGGATTATGACACCAGAGCACCCCAAAGAAGGACTGATAATACAATATACACATGCATACATGTGTGCGTGCGCGCGCGCGCGCGCGTTTGTGTGTATGTATATAAACGTTAGCATTTGAAAGTCAAACAATGAATGACAGAAGAATCCATGACTTTGAGTTGTAGTGTTGGGGGAAAGTGTTGAATACCTCACAGAGTGCCAAAAGAACAAATATGTCTGGCAGGAAGTGCAACCAGGCTGCTCCTTAGAGGAAAAGATGGTGAAACTGCATCCTTCATATACTTAGGATATGTTGAATTTCTTGGAAAAATCTATCACACTTGGAAAGGTGGAGGGTCAATGAAAGAGAGGAAGACCCGCAGTGAGATGGATTGACACTCTGACTGTAACAATGGACTCAAGTATATCAGAGATGATGAGGATGGCATAGGCTAGGGCAGGGTTCAGGTCCATCATTCATAGGATTGCTATGAGTCAACTCAGCGGCACCTAACAACAACAGTAAATATAATCAAGTGTTGAACTAATATTGGGACCGCTGTTACATCTGCTGAATTTACTCTAACTCAGGTTCATTGCCATAAAGTCAGAACCAAACTCATAGTTGACCCTCCAGCAGGTTTTCAGAGGGTTTAAACAGTAGAGAAGGAGATTGATCAGATTTCCCTTATACAACAGCTAGTGAATTCAAACCACCAGCCTTTGAGTTGGCAGTACAACTCTCTACTCACTGGATCAACAGAGCTCCCTGTGCTGAATATAAGCAACCTTATTTAAAGACCAGTGAGGAGGACTTGAAGTGCTTGCTGCAGAAGGTCAAACACTGCAGCCTTCAATATTGATTGCAGCTCAAAATAAAAAAAAACAACACTCTTTTCCACAATACTGACAGGCAAAACTATGATGGGCAGACAAAAGATTGAGACTGTTAACAACTTCATCTTATGTGGATCCACAATATACACACTTGGTACCAGCAGTCAGGAGGTCAGGTGATATACTACACTGGGAAACTCTGTAGGCAGGTATCTCTCCAAATTATTTAGGAGTAATGATATCAGTTTGAGGATTAAAGTGCACCCAATCCAAGCCATGATCATTTCAGTCACTTGTTGTGCATCTGAGAGCTGGATGTAAGGATGATAGAGAGAAGAATTGATGACTTTAAACTGTGGTGTTGGAGAAGAGTGCTAAAGATTCCATGGACTGCCCAAAGGAGAAAGAGATATGTTTTAGAGAAGGTGTAGACAGAGTGCTCCTTGGAAGCAAAGATGTTGAATCTTCATCTCACATACTTTGGGCATGTTGTTGGAGAGGTTATTCCTTAGAGAATGAGATTATCCTTGGGAAGGTGGAGAGGTGGTGAAGGAGAGGGAACACCCCTGCCCCAACCAGATGGGTTGACATGGTGACAGAAGCAATGGGTTTGAGTGTGTCAGAGATTGTGAGAATGGCACAGGATAGGACAGTGTTCAGATTAGTTGTTCCTAAGACTGTTACCAGTCATACTCAATTTGATGGCACCTAAGAACAATAACAACTTCTGCCAAGGTCTCTGATGTCTCTGGTGGCCTAGTGGTAGGATACTGCATTGCAATCCCCAAAATAAGTGGTTCGAATTTTCCTCTGAAACTCTTTGGAGAGTCAGTTATTGGTCGGTTCTGACTTGATAGTACATAATAACAACAACTATGTCATCCATCAGTTTGAAGTCCTGTAGTGGCTGATGTATGTATTGCTATGAGGGAAGTTATGCTACCAGTATTTCAAGTTCTGGCAGGATCATCCAAAGAGAATAGATTTCAGCTGAGTTTTCAGACTAATACATACTAGAAATAAAGGTTGTTGTTACCACATTAGCCAATGAAAGCCTTATAGGTCACAGTGGAACATTGTCCTACTCATTTGCTTTGAGAATTCAATTAGGAGGATGAATCACTGAAGGAGGACATTAATTTGGTGAGATAGAGGGTAGTAAGGGCAGAGAAGTCTCTTGGTGACTAGCAGAATGTTGTTGTTGATATGGACCATCGAGTTGCCTTCGACTCAGAGAGCCCACAATGAAAACTTGAGCATTACAGTAATGATGAGGATATTGGAGACACAAGTTCCCATCACTTAAAATCAACTCAGTGATATCTGTTCATGGACCTTTAGCTGTAAGCACACTGCCCAAGCTTTAAACGCAGAAAGTCAGTAGCTCTAAAGCCTGGTTTGTCTCTTTCTTTTTACTTGGAATACTGAGAATCCCTCATCACTTTTCTTGTTAAACTTCTGTTTATCTACTTGAAGGTTGCAGAGATTTGCTCATACTATAACTTCAATGATATTTTCCAAAATGAATTTTCAATCACCAAAACTATACTGCAGAGAATATGGCAAATATTTGTGCTCATTCCTTTGAAGCTTCAACCTAGCTGGCACCACTCTCTAAATATAGATCGGGATTAACTACGTAATAAGGCAAGAGTGCACAGTACTTTCTCTAATAAATTCTTCAATTCTGTTACTGTAGAGGAGTCTTTTCAAAGGATTTAACCTCAGGTAGACAGAAACTTTGGAAATATTGTGAAATATCCACATTCTAAAACATTCACTATGTTTGAAAAACTGTAACAAGCTTTATGCTATCACAGAGATCCAAATAAATGATTTTTCACATTGTATTTCATAGACTTTTTACCTTTCTTTTTTTAAAAAAAACTACTTGTTTCACTGTACTTCAACTGGGCCCAAAGCTAAGTTTTCTTTTTCTCCCCTTGTTGTTGTTGTTATGTACCATTGAGTTGGAACCAACTCACAGCTGACCCTCCAGCAGGGTTTCAGAGGTAGTAGACCACATTGTAGCCAAAGACTGTGCATCTTTCTTCCACAGGGCAGCTGGTGGATTCGAACTGTGTGCCTTTTGGCTGGGAGTGCAGCTCCTTACCACTAGGCCACTAGTGCTCCTTTTTCTCCTCTAAAACTGTGCATGGTGAAATTTTACCCTGGATACATACTCTAGCCTTCACTCTGGTACACTTCTAAGGATAAAGATAACTGAAACCGACTACACTGAAAGGAATATGAAGTACTCAAAATAATTTTAAGAAAATATGAAAAGCTGGAAATTTCAGGTAGAGAGCCACAAAAGTAAAATACCTATTTATAAGCCGTAGAAGAAAATATCTTAATGGCAAAATGAAATTGTTTGTTATATGCCATTGAGTCGGAATCAGTTCATTACTGATCCCTCCTGTGGGCTTTCAAAGGCTATAAACCACATGGGAAAAGATTGTCCATTTTTCTCCTGATGCGCAGCTAGGAGATTTAAACCTCATGACTCAAGTCAGCAGCATAACTTCTTACCACTGTGCCACCAGAACTCACTAAAATGAAATTGCTGTTGTTGTTACTTGCCATTGAGTCAGAATTAACCTATAGCTGACTCTTGTGGCTTCTCAGGAGCTGTAAATGGAATGAAAGGAGACTGTTCATTCTTTTCTGGCAAAATTATATGAGAGATATCAAGCACTTTATGGCAAAGGAAGGCAGATGCACTTATGGAAGTGGAAAATACTGGTTATCTTTTAGTAATGATCATATTTTGGGGTTGTTCATATGAAGCAAATGTTGTGGCACCAAATTTGTTTCTGCTTTTATGTTTTCTGCCTTCTCCTAACTGCAGAAAAGAATAAGGCAGATTCTCACTGTCTGATGAAGGTCAATCAGAAAATTCACACCTTTTCTCTTGAAACCCCTCCTTGATAAACTTAGTGTTTACGACAGAAAAATTCCTTTTAAAACGATATGAGCCTAGATTGAGATTCAGTTTGGTGAAAGGATGTCTACTGCATTTATTTACCCATAATCCATACACTCACTTGAGAAAAGTGGTACTAGAAGGGGTATAAGACAACCTTTTTGTTTTTCTCTTTTATTTATTCATTGGTGAACATTTTATCCCCTCTCTTTCTTCCTCCTCCCTCAGCATACCCCACAACGCACCTCTTGTTCCAGATTGTTCCCAAATATATAATGCGTGATCATATATTTTTTCAGATAGTAGTCCCCTTCATCAGCTCTAATGCAGTGTTCCTTATATATCCACTCTTACTCCATTCCTTCTCCAATTCCCCCATATCTGTCATATTTATAACAACGGTGTTATGCAGTATTTATCCTTTTGTGACTGAGACAGTTCACTTAGCATAATGTCCTCAAGGCTCCCTCATGTTGTATAATGTTTTGCTATTTCATTGTTTTTCAGTGCTGCATAGTATTCCATTGTATGGATGTATCATAGTTTTTCTATCCATTTGTGCATTGATAAAAAAATAATCTTGAGCTATAAATACAGCAGAAATATTTAAAGATTAATAGAAATCTTATAAATGGAACATATAATGACAACTGTTTTTTCTCTCACTATAATTTGAATAGTATAGTTAATTCTTTTTCCCTCCTGATATGTTGTTGTTATGTGTCATCGAGTCATATGCGACCCTATATACAACAGCCCTAAACTCTGCTCTATCCTGTGCCAACCCCTATTACCCCAGTCACTGAATCGATCCATCTCATCAAAGGTCTTCCTCTCTTGTGCTATCTCTCCACCCTCCCAAGCATGATATCCCTTTCCAAGGACTGGTCCCTCTTTGCAACATGTTCAAAGTATGTCAGATTAAGCCTCAGAATCCTTGCCTCCAAGGAGCAGTTTGGTTACAACTTCTTTAGAACAAAACTGTTTGTTCTCCTAGCAGTCCATGGTATATTCAATACTCAGCTCTAGCACCACAGCCCAAAGGCATCAATTCTCCTTCCATAATCCCTAGTCATTGTCCAGCTTTTCGATGCATAGCAAGTAATTGCAAATCTGACTAGCTGAAGTTGGGCAGCTTAGAGGACAGCCTCAGACCCGGCAGAACCATGGCATCTTCCCAGATAATCGAAGACACCAAAACCCCGCGACATTCGTTCCGGCCCTCGGCCCAAGAAAAGCCTATCTACACACCAGTTCTACAGGATGCATCACCTTTGCTCGGGAAACATTACGACTAAACTTCAGAGACACTGATCCCAACATAAGGAACTACCATCAGCTGATGTGTTTGGAATCACAGAAGCCATGGAAGCTTCATATATAAGTTATTAGATGGAGGGCTGGTGAAAGGGAGATAGATGTG
>NW_006399760.1:29672431-29688149 GCF_000299155.1 Elephantulus edwardii | reverse complement strand
GAGTTTAGGGCTGTTGTACATAGGGTCGCTATGAGTCGCAGGTGACTCGACGGCACATAACAACAACAACAACAACATGGCCTGGATTGGACACACCTTATTTTCCTTACTGATATTGCTCTTCAGTACTCTGGAGAGGTCTCTGAGAGCCAACTTTGCCAATGCAATTAATTTTCCAATTTCTTTGCTGGTGCTACCAAGAGTGTTGATTGTGGAGCCACGCAAACTAAAGCTGTTAACAATTTCAATCTCTTCACCATCTAGCATGATGCTGCCAATTGACCCAGTGGTGAGAATCGTTTTCTTGATGTTGAGTTTCAATGCATATTGAAGGCTGTAGTCCTTGACCTTCTGCAGCAAGTACTTCAGGTCCTCCTCAATTTCAGCAATCAGGGTTGTGTCATCTCCATAACTCAGATTGTTGATGAGTCTTCCTTCAGTCCTGTTGCCATATTTCTTCTCAAAGAGCCCAGCCTTCCAGATAATCTGTTATGCATATAGAGTGAAAAAAGTATGGAGATAGGACACATCCTTGGCGTACACCATCCCCAGCTTTGAACCACACAGTGTTTCCTTGCTTTGTTCTGGTGACTGCATCTTGGTTCAAGCATAGGTTTCATGTAAGCACAATCAGTAGTCTGGGATTCCCATTCTTCTAAGAGTTAGCCACATTTTGTTGTGATCCACACAGTCAAATGCCTTTGCATAGTCAATGAAACACAGATAGACATTTCTCTGGTACTCCCTTCTTTCAGCAAAGATTTTTCTAAAATTAGCTATAATATCCCTAGTACAAGACCTCTTCTAAATCCAGCCTGTGCTACAGGCAGTTCTCTGTTGATGTGCTATTCCAGTCATTTTTGGATAATCTTCAGCAGGAACTTGATTGAACGTGATATCAATGATTTTGTTCTATAATTTCTGCTATCTTTTGGGTCACCTTTCTTTGGAACGGGAACAAATATCGATTTCCTCCAGTCAATTGGACAGGTGGTTGTCCTCCAGATTTCTTGGCACAACTTGGTGAGCACAGCCAGGGCAGAGTCTGTTTGTTGAAATATGTCAATCAGTATGCCATCAATTCCTGGGCCCTTGTTTCTTGCCAGTTCTTTCACAGCAGCTTTAACTTCTTCCTTCATCACCAGAGGCTCTTGCACATACATTTTTCAATGAAATCCTTTTTGTGTCTCCCAATTCCTTTTGGTACAATGACTACATACTGTTTCCATATTCTTTTTTATGCTTCCTGGATCATTTAATATACTTCCCAAAGCATTTTTAAGTATTGCAACTTGTGACTTGAATTTGTTCTTAAGTTCCTTTAACTTAAGAAATGCTGAATGAGTTCAGCCCTTTTGATTTTCTGACTCTAATTCTTTGCATATTCATTATAATATAATTTTTCTGCTATATCTATGTTTTACTTATGTAGTGCTACTATAACAGAAATCCTACAAGTGAATGGCCTTAACTAATAAACATTTACTTTTTCACAATTTGTTCTTGCTAGGTGCCACTGAGACAAATTCAACTTACAGCAACCCTAAGCACAACAGCTTTCAACCCTGTCCTCTCCCATGGCCATTTTCATGATCTGTGATATGCTTGAGTTCATTGTTAGTTACTGTGCCAGTCCATCTCATTGAGCATCTTCCTCTCTTTCACTAACCCTTCACCCTTCCAAACATGAGGCTAGAAGTCGAAATTCAAGTGCCAATTCTAAGGTAAGGCTTTTCTATGTTAGCTCTTTGGTAAAGTCTTTATATACTTTTAACATCTCAAGGTTTCTTGGAGATTTCTGTGTGTTTTGGTATTAGTCTTTCCTCTTGTTGGGAGTTCTCAAGGAAGTGCTGAAGGTTGTGGTCAATAGGTATTCTTGCTGCTAACCCAAGGGCAGTTTTCAGTTTACAGGGCCTTGCTTGCTGAAAGTGAGGAGGGCTTGAAGCGCTTGCTGCAGAAGATAAAACATTGCAGCCTTCAATACGGATTCCATCTCAATATCACAAAAAAATCCACACCATTCTACCAAGAGTCAACATCATGATGGACAGAGAATAGAGATTTTAGACGACTTCACCTTACTTGGATCCAAAATCAAGACACTTGGTACCAGCAATCAGGAGATCAGGAGACATAACACACTGGAAAGTGTGTAGTCAGGCACCTCTCCAAATTATTAAGGAGTAATGATATAAGTTTGAGGACTAAGGTGCACTTGATTGAGGCCATGGTCTTTTCAGTCACTGGCTATGGATATGAGAGCTAGACAATGAGTAAGGATGACAGAAGAAAAATTAATGCCTTTAAACAGTGAAGTTAAAGAGTGCTAAAGATCTCATGGATTGCCAAAAGGACAAATAGATATGTCTTGGAGAAGGTGCAGTGAGAGTTCTTGCAGGCAAACATGATGAGGCTTCATCTCACACATATTGGACATGTTACTAGAAGAGATTATTCCTTAGGATGCTTAGGAAGGTGGGGGCAGTGGAAGAGACAAAGAGTCGTGATCAGGTGAGTTGACATGGTGACTTTAGCAATAGCCTTGAGTGTGTCAGAGATTGCAAGGATGGCACAGGATAGGAGAGTGTTCAAAGGGTGACTATGAGTCATACTTATACTTGACTCAAGGGCACCTAACAACAACAACAACAACAAGAACATCTGTCAAGGAAGCTCTGGTGACCTAGCTGTGAGAAGCTAAACTGCAATTCTGAAAGTAGATGGTGTGAATCTATCTCTGAAACCTAGGTTGGTTCTGACTAGATGGTACACAGCAACAGGAACAAAAACCCAAAGGCAGTACCACTCTGGCAATTTGAATCTACCATCAGTTCAAAGGGGAAAAGATGGGAAATCTTCTTTCTTGTGATTTATAGTCTCAGAAACACACTAAAAATCAGCTATGAGTCTGTTCCAACTCCATGGCATCTGAGGTGATAGACGAACTACTCAGTGCATTGACTTCAGGTTGAAAGGTCCCCATGCTCTTCTCCTGATTCTTTTTTTCCTGATGGTTCAAAGACCTATCCTTTTTTACTAGTTGCTCTTTCCTTTTATCTCTTGTTAAAATAAAAGATTGTACAGGCCAGACCACAAGAAAACTTTCTTTGTAGGACTAGGGCTGTAATATGGGTAAGAGTGTTACATCCCACTCTAATCTTCTTAAAAGCGATTGATCAGTGTAGTCAGGTCACATCATACGGATAATAACATCACTGTTTAACTATTAAATAACATAATTACATACTTCCTAAGCTACTGAGAATCATGGCCCAGTTAGATTAGCACATTTTTTTACGAGAAATATAATTCAATCCCTGACAGGCCCTAGCATATTTTGGTAGGGGGTTTACACTACAGGAAAATTCAGTTATTCTACATTTGGCTGCCCTTTTACCCATGAAGCATAGGATGTGACATTAGTTTGATGAAATTTTATCTCGTAACAAAAGTATAATATTTTTAATCTTAATATATTAGAGCTAAAAGGAATGATTAGCTTTTCATTTTAAAGACAGGAAACTGAAGGACAGAGAGGCTGTGGTTTTTGCAGTCACACTGAAAGGTACAATGAAATACAATTAAAGCCCACATTTTCTGGTCTTCAAACTCTTAATCTAGTGAAACCCCTATTACATCACTTTTTTTCTTTTCTTTTTTCTTTGTCAACTAAGAAATAATTCTTCAGTTGTCTAAGTCACTCAACTCACTCAGGATGCTGCCTTGGATGTCTTCACTATTCTATCTCAAGAAATTTATAAGTCAGCTACCTGGCTAATGAACTGGATAAGATATCCATACTGGGCCCATTCAAAAAACAAGATGATTCAACACAGTGCAGGAATTATCAAATAATATAATTAATAATACATGCAAGTGAAATCTTGCTGAAGATTATTCAAAAGCAGCTGGAATAGAAGGGCTGTGGAATAAAAGATATCAGTGCTAATGTCAGATGAAAGTAGACAATGTTTTGATGTTGTGGTTGAAAGCAGAGAATACAAGAATAATGTCTATTTGTATTTTATTCACTATGTAAAGGCATTTAACCACGTGGATCCTAATAAATTATGGATAATATTGAGAAAAATGAAAATCTTAAAATATGTGCTTGTGTTTATTTGAAATATGTACATTCATTTGAACAGAACAGGAGGATTCCATGTGATTTAAAGTTAAGAAAGGTGCATGTCATCGTTTACCCTTTTTCCATAACTATTCAATCTGTATGCTGAGCAAATTATTCAACAAACTAGACTATATAAAGAAGAATGTGACATCAAGATTGGAGGAAGGCTCATCAACAACCTGTGTTACACAGAAGACACCTTGCTTTCAGAAAGCCATGGGATTTTTTCATTGCTTCATGTGGATGTAAGTGTTGCTTAATGAATAAGATCAAAGAGGAATTGATGTCTTTTAATAGTGGTGTTGGTAAAAAGTATTATATATACCATGGACTACCAAAGGAACAAACCAACCTGTTTTGGTGAAAATGTAATCAGAAGCAAAGATGGTGAAAATGTATCTGACAAAATTTGGAAATATTATCAGGAGGGACTTGGAAAAAGACTACTAGGAAAAGCAGAGGATTAGTGAGTGAAAGACCATTAAGAAGATAGAATGTCATAGTGACTGCACAAATGAATTTGAGTGTGGCAAAGAGCATAAGGATGAGGCAAGACAGGGTAAATTTTGCTTCATAAGGTTGCTTATGAGTCTTAGTTGACTGGATAGATCTAGCAACTAACCAGATTACTTCAATACTTTTCTTGTGTTTATAAAGAATTTTTATATTTGTATCCCAGAAAATATGGTGTTAATATATCTGAGACTTTATTTTTTCAAGAGAATTGAGTAGTGGTTTTAATATTTTATTAATTGATGGTCTCAAGAAAAGAGCCAATCTCTAGTTGTATAATGATCAGGATAAAAAAGAAAGACTTGGAGTATGGAAACTAGAGATAAAAATTATCACAAAAAATATCTAGAAAAATGGTAAATGAGGTAGTCTTAATGAAAATGTAGAAAGATCTTAGGACATTGGCAAATTATAGACTTTTCAACCAATTATACAAGATTTGGCTGAAAGCAGAGAATACCAGAAGAATGTCTATTTGTATTTTATAAACTATAGGAATAAATGAGACACAGATCACTTAATTGTGCTCATTGGAGACCTAGGCCTAGACCAAAAAGTAGTTGTCCAAAGAAAGCAAAGGAACACTGCCTGGTTCAGAATAAAAAAAAAGATGTGTGTCAGGGTTGTATCCTTACTCTATCCTTATTCAATCTGTATGCTAAGTAAATAATTTGAGAAGATGGACTATATGAAGAATGTTAGAAGATGATTCATCAACAACCTGCATTATGCAGAAAGCAAGCAGTCCTTGAAGCACTTCTGGCAAAACATCAAGGACCACAGCTTTAAATACAGATTACCTCTAAACATCAAGACAACAAAAATCCTCACCACTGGGCTGATAGGAAACATCATGATAAATGGAGAAAAGATTGAAGTTGTCAATAATTTCACCTTGCTTGGACCCACAATGGACATTCTGGTTACCAGAGGTCAATACTGGATCCATAATTGACATCATGGGTACAAAGCAGCCAAGCTTTTCCCAATGCCACAAAATATGTGTGGCAATGGGAAAATCTGCTGTCAAGGACCTCTCCAGAGGGTTAAGGAGCAATGATGTCAGCTTAAAGACTAAGATGCACCTGTTTCAAGCCATGATGTTTTTCATTTGCTTGCTATTGAAAGATGGACAATAACTAAGGATGATAGAAGAGTCAATGCTATAGAGTTATGGTGTTGGAACAGAAATATTGAATATTTCTTGGCCTGCTGAAAGAACAAACAAATGTGTCTTAGAGAAAGTGCAACCAGGATGCTCCTTTGAGGTTAAGGATTGTGAGACTTTTCCCTCACATATTTTGGGCACATTTTTAGGAGGGATCACTCCTTAGAAAGGGATATAATGCTTTGAAAAGTGGAGGGTGAGCAAAAAAGAGGAAAATCCTCAAATAGGTGGATTGACAGTTTAAAAGAGCAGGGGCCTTGTGGGGACAACCATATCTAACCTTTACAGACTTCACAAAGGAGCACTGTCCCCGTCAACAGCATCACTAACACGAAACCAAGTCTCATAATGTCAGACAGATCCCACATACCCCTGTACCTCCTTTCTACTCATCTCAATGCCTTTGCTTTGCTTTGCTGGGTCCAAAATCCAATAAGATAGCTCACAGATCACATAGAACCAAGTTAAGGAAGTAAGGTTATAATCCAGGTTAGTAGCATAATACAGTTGGGACAACTCCCAAAATGTGCTTGCAGATACCTCAAGCTTGAGTCTCACAGCTTTAGGCCAGTGTTACAAAGTTTTCAGTCTTGCCAATATTGGCTTCCCAACCCTAGTTGTCAAACTTGGGCAAAGACTCTTAGATCAGGTTCCAACAGTGTAACAGTTCCAAGGCCCGATCTCATGTCAGATTTCTGGTTCAGCCATGGCTGTTGCTGATGTAGGTGTAGCAAGAATGTCTGGCTGAAAATGACATCCTGCATTCTCTTGCTTCCTTTTCTTTGCCAGGGGCAAGGAAAGTCTTTTCTTCTTCACTGGGAGGGGAAGATCTGATTCTGCACCAAGAATTGTTCAATTTATTGATAAGACCAGACAACCAACTCCCTTGTGGATTGTTGAGACTCGCCAATCTTCCTGTGGAATGGTAAGATGGCCAGCCTCTTTGTGGCTGGGCTAACCCCCGCTATTCCCGCACAAATACACGGTGAAGTCAGATTCAGACGGTTAGGAAGTAATATTGAAAGACAAACCTTCTAGTGCAACAATGAATGAGTGGAAGCCCAAAATCTCTGTAAATGTTTATGAAAATTAATAAAATATAATTATAGATATAGAAAAAAAAAAAAAAAGAAAGACAAACCTTCATACCAAATGACTGCAACAATGCGCTGAAGTATATCAGAGACGAAGAGGATGGTAGAAGATAAGGCAAGTTTCAGGCCCATTATTCACAGGGTAGTTTTGAGTCCTAATATATTCAAGAATACCTAATAACAAGATCAATGAGCAGCCCTAGTGGGGTAGTTGTGCTGCCAACCCAAAAGGAGCAGTGCTGCGAACCCAAAGGCAAGGGTTTCGAGTCCATCAGCTGGTGGCAAGAGAAAGATGGGCAATCTTCTACCTGTGTTTTATTATCTCTGAAAATCTGCTGAAGGATCAGCTATGAGTTCGGTCAGGTTCCAACTAGAAGGTACATTAACATTAACAACATTCAAGATAAAAAATGTAGCTCAGTAGCTTTTGTCCAAGGATAAAGTTCAGAATGAAAAGGTAGAACGATTGATTACTGAAAACCGGAATCCGGAATCTCAGGGATTAAAAGAAGAGTGAAGTTGCATTGCGATATTGTAATAATTATAGAAAAATAAAATGTGTATGAACTGTTAGTCGACCTGAAAACCAGTTTGCTCTGTAAACTCTGACCCAAAACACAGGAAAGAAAAAGGCATAGAAAGATTATAGATTTAGGCACTGGCCTGGCTAAGGATTCAGAAGTCTAGCAAAGTGTTCTATAGCTAAGAACATAATTTCTGTAGCAATGTCTACACTTTTACTAAGCATTTCTAAGATCTCCCAAATAAAACTTGATAATGTGAACTTGCTCTTAGAAAAAAGAACGAGATAAAATCCCTACCTGCCCTTTTCTACCCCAAGATGTAAACATGCACATTTTAAAATATGAGAACATTTAAGAACTAAGTTTTGGAGTTGGTGTTTTTTTCTTTTTTCCAACTACTACAAAAACACATGACTTGTACTAAAATGAAGCGGAGGAAAGCATCAAGTAGCATCAACTTGGGAGCGCCGCCTTAAACTCCTAGTCTAGTTTTCCCGGCTGTACCCAGCCCCTCCGCCCCGGGTAAGCCTGCAAAGCGCCCCTTTGGCGCACGGAGGGCGGACTTGGCTCAGCCAGTTTCCCCTTGGCCTGGAGTGGAGCAGCTCGCGGGGTGGGGAAAGGGGAGCGAGGTAGGCAGGCAGGGCCCGGGGTGGCCCGCGGAAGGCGGCCTCGGAGGCGGGCGGGCCGGCGGTTTTATTGTTTCCTTTCGCCCTCCTCCTTCTGCGTCTCGGCCCCGGCGTCACTGGAAAGCCGCCCGAGCTGCCCGCCGGCGGGTTATTTATAGCGCGGCTTGCGCGCGCGTCACGGAGCCCGGCCCGGCTGACGGGGCATTGACGCGCTTGGCCGCGGGGCCGTGTCCGCGGGCCTGCGCGCCGGGCGTCGGCGACAATGGGCTTCTGTGTGTGCAGCTGCCGTCGCCGCCGGGGGCCGGGGAAGGGGGGCGGGCGACCGTACCCCGACCCCCCTCTCTTGGGGCCGCGACCCCCTGAAAGGTAACTGAAAGCTCTGTCGCCTACCCGGACTCGGGTCCCACCGGCTGGGTTTTTTGTTCCATTTTATGAACAAGTTCCCGTTGCCCCAGTCTCCGACTCCACGACGCCTGCTTCCCCTCCCCCCCTTGTGAGGAGAAAGGGGAATTTTTCTGCGAGCGACCACTCTGTGCTCCGGCGAGCGGGACCCGCACAGGCGCGGGACCCGCAAAGGCGCGCGAGCGGGGAATACGGTGGCCAAGGGGCCGGGAGCGCCGGGCAGGTAACGTATCCGGACCCGGACCGGGGGGCTCTGTGTGGAGCGGGGGAGGCGACCCTGGGCTGGATGTGCACTCCTGGCGGCGCATCTGGGACTCCTGTCCCCTCCTCCGCCCCCTCGCCCGCGCGCTGCAAGCCAATCTGGGTTCGTAGCGCGAAGAGCGAAAGAAAAACTTCGCCGGCGTGACTTAGAGCAGGCTCCTCCCGGGAGGCCAAGATAATACAAACGTTCCCCCAACTACCGCCACCCTTCCCCCTCGGCTCGCCTCCTCCAGCACCCCACCCCCACCGCGCCGTCTTGGAGGCCCCCTCCCCTTTGGGTCCCGCCCTGGCACGCCCCCTCCCCGCGGAAGGAGGGGCTGGTGCACATTTGAGGGACTTCCTGGGAGACGGAGACCCGCTCTGAGCTGTCCCCTCCCTGCTGCCGGGTGGCGGAGGAAGTTTGCTCGGGAGCCTCGCACGTGGCGGGCAGGCAGAACTTGCTGTGCCTGCTAGGAGATAGCAGTCGATTTGTAATGCAGTTTCGCTAATTGAGAGTTCAAAATTAAACTTTAATAAAGCATTTGTGTCGTCTCGTCTAATTGTGAAAGCTTCCATCCGTCCTGGTAGATAGACTCTTAAGTCTCAAGTTAATGGCGCTAATCTAGATTTCCCCCCTTAGTACAATTCCGTCCGCCAGCGTTGGCGCAGCTGGATTTCCGCAAGGTACAGATGTTGCTAATGGCAGTTTAAGCACGGATGGGCAGATAGCATACGGAATGCAACATGTTGCCATATGCTTCCTTTAGCCTTTCACCTCCGGGGATATCAATCACATATATTCTGGGAGGAACTTAATGAGTCTCTGAACAGCAAAATGAATTACCTGGTACAATTTATATCCCTTGACCTGATACCATTATAACAACAGGAAGATAGCATCTCATCGTTTCTTTGGTATAAATTGAGCTACAGAGCTACATTTCAAGTCCTGTAACATCTATTGGTAGTTTGAGGGGTTCTATCAGATCCATTCCGGCTGTCAAGTACGTTTTTGTATTGCCACACAGATCTCCCACACATACTAGTGGATCATGCAGTTTTAAAAATACTGATGCTTTGGAACTTTTCAGTCCACCGACCAAATGCTGATAGATAAGATATGGCGAAATGGAAAATATTTTAATATCTAGTTACTTGAACAAGAGTCAGCAATCTATAGGTACAGCATAACTTTGAAACTCAGAAAATTCTTAAGGGGAAACAAGTATTTTCTGTAGTTTCAATTTAACTCCTAAATCCATTCATTAACTGCTTGCAATTGTCTGATTTTTGTTGACTTCATTTTTTTTTTCTTACAGTAATTGATAAAGTTCTTTGACCTAAGTGTCAGTAGGAACTCTTAAGCAGACTTCTTTTCTTTATATACAACCTTATCCAATGTGTAGACCTTACCTTCACTCTTATGTAGTACTAAGAGTTTAGCCCTTGATATTTCAATGACAGTATATCAAAGTCCTAGCTTAGATCATGATGAAATAATCCTGTAATATTTCATAGATCTTATTTTCAGATATCCCGATGCCTAATAAAATTGATTCAGTCACATTTCAGAATTGGTTGTTTTTTTCTGGGCTTCCCCCCCTTGACTGCAGATAGAGTCCACTGAAAGAATGATCAGTAACTTTAAGAGTAAAGAAAAGTAAAGACTGCTTAAAAAAAACCCCAAAACAACACAAAACTCTCACATAGCTTTTAAGGGATACTTAAAGGAGAGACATACTGTCCTTTAAAAGTTACTTCCAATAAGACATAAACTACTTGAATGCATGTGAACCAGTAGACTAAGAAAGTAGACATGAACAGTCCAAGAAGTATTTTCAGTCCTGTCATTTCAGAGTGTTAACAGTTTGACTGTTTATATGTCATGTCCTTTAAAATATCTTTTTTAAAAGATGATGCTCATTTTCATTTTTTCTATTGTCATGAGTGATGATGTTACTAGTGCTTGAGTTAATTCAGTAACTTTGAATTTAAGGCCTTCTGTATATTCATGCAGTAGAAAAGTTTATACAGATAAAGATAAACCTAGGTGTATAACTTTTTTGTAATTGTTTAATGGCTGAGATTTTCTCTGTAGCATCATCCCTTGAGTTTTAATCCAGCAGTCTTTTGATAGGCTCAGTGATAATTAATATGTACTTTATTCAAAAGCCAGTCCAAAAGTCATGCTGTGTTTCATTACAGAATTGAGTTCCATTAGGAAATAAAATCTTCAGCCCCACTATTTGCTTCTTTCTGAAGTTAGTGAATTTCATGAATAATTTTGGACACTTTTATAGACCTAAACTATACTTTGTGTGTGTGTATGTGTATAGACATATTTAGTCAGTATGAGTTGTTTCCAGTTCTAACTCATAAGCAATGAGAGTAAGTGATTTTATAAACATACAGCTTAACAAAATCAAGATGTGCATATTGCTTCATAGTTTACAAAGTAGATTTGATGGCTGTCCATTGAATGAGGTGGTTGCAGTCAATAAAAATCATCATAGCAGGTAATCACTCTTTATTTTTTGAACTTCTAACTTTATCTGCTTCTTTCAATATTACCTTTCCATATTGCTTATCTGAAGATTAGTTTGGGTATGGATACTTTAGAAAATGTCTTGGCCATGAAAATTTTTACCAATGATTTTAATTGCCTCTTGGTTTATGGCCTTTATCTTGAGCTAATCTATTGATGCTGACAAGGAAGACTATTAGAACTAAGTATATTCACCATGCTCTAAATAATTTTAATTGTGATATAGTTCTAGCTGCTTTCTTGCTTTTACTCACAAATGTATTTTAAAATTTTTAAGAGAGGGCAAATTTATGCTTTTTCTCAAAATAACCTGATACAAACTATGGATTTTGGGCCTCTAATAAAACACTTCAGTTGAAAGGTTGAGGGGTGAGGAGAGGACTATCAGGAAAGAGAAGAGTCTCACTGCATTTGTCCTGTTAACTTTTCAAATTCAGAATTTACATTGATGCAATGAACAGTTGTTTCTTTTATAGCACTTCACTTTATTAAAACAAATTTTTTAAACTCTCAATCCTTAAATATTTAACCAACCAAGCAGGAAACAGCCCTTTATCTTCTGCTATCTGCAACTCTATTTTATCTGGGTTAGTATCAGTGCATGTAAATACCATAAAAAATTTGACTTTGCTTGTCCTTACTTTGAAGATTGACAGGGGTTCTTCAGGGGTGCTTTAGTTAATTCTCTTCTCTTTCATGTTCTGTATTCAGTTATTGAAATACAGTATTTTTATAAATTTATAAGATTGTGTTTGCATTTATTTAATTTATGTTTCTTTTTTTAAAGCATGTAGCCTTGAATGTTTGTTAATACCTCTTTTTTTTTTTCCACATCATTACTCTGGTACTGCTTGATGTAACTTGATTAGCTCCCTCCCCAGTCATGATTGGTAATTAAAATAGGCATTAAAATTAGTCACTTAGCAATTTTGCTGTTCAATTGGCAATTAAATTACTTAATTGCAATTAAAGTCCTAATTTTAATTGGCAAAATGATAGATGTAGATTTAAGATAATATGTATAAATACTTTAATAAGTGTCTATATAAGGATTACTTAATTACTCAACTTCAGGTTTATGCTGTTAACTTTAGAACTTTTAAGTGAGCAATGAAATTTATATTACATCTATTCAAAGGATATGGTAATTAGATTTATTACTTATCACTATAAGGGTCCTTACTATAAGTTACTTTTGTAGTGTTAAAATTGTAGGCTTGATAATTACAGTTACGGAAAAAGGCACATATATTCTTTTGTCATAATATATCCATGCCTTATCTCTCTCTGTCATAAAATTTGAGGGTTTTCTATTCACTGTTTAGTTTAGGGGAGAAATTAACAGTACTATTTTATAATTTAGTGTAGAACTAAAACTAGCCAACTGTGATTTACATGTAAAAACTCCGTTTCCAAGCGTATATACTTTATCTACTTAAGGAAATGCTAATAGTGATATGATTATTAATACTACTTTCTACATCTATAGTGCCAAGTGACCTTGAATTTTCATAGTTTATAGTAGCTTATTTTCAGAATCTTTTGTCTTTTAGGACAGCACATTTCAGTGAGTTCCATGTTTACTGAAAATAGCAAAGAAATCTTAAAATATTAATCAATTAGTTTAGAAGATATTTAGGAGGTGGTTACTGTTGAGTCAAGTATTAACAAAAAATGAAGGATTTTTTTATTATGCAAAATAATTTTTTAGTGCCATGAGGTTTTACCATATGTTCAGTTTTAGAATTTTCATTTATAAGTAGATGCTTCTAGAAAAAAAGTAGTGCCGTTTTCTTCTGCACATCTTTACACATGTCTAGAACAGTGCTGAATCAAAGAAATAATTTTTAAAAATCTTTGCTTCAAGATAGGGTTATGGTAACAAATTTGCTGTATAAAACTACAATTTCCCATATTGTGAGTATCTGCTAAACAGTTGATTTGTTTTCTAAATGTCCTATGTGATAGGAACAAACAATTTAATTGATTAACAAATATACTATCAATGCAAGTTAAATGACAAAACCAAAATAACAACAAAACCCCCTCGATATTAAAAGTATGATTTTGTGTTTTCAGAAAGCGAGTTGTTTCAAGTGGAAATTTCTTCTACCATTAACATAAAGCAGCCTGTCACATACCTGTGGATGCGATGACTGCAAGGTTATAAAAATATAAATTAAAATATTTTTCATTTTTATGTTTAAAATGAAATAATTTTATTCTTAATATTATACTAGTCTTTGGGCCTAACAAGTATGTCTGTTTCACTGTGCCTATCTGCATTGTAAAGTCTACAATGAGTTCATTTTGGGAGTATAAGGAAGGAAATCCCTAAAGGCTCCTTGTCCATGCATTAAAATAGAAAATCTTATGGGATTACATCCATGTTTGCTTTCTACATTATGCCAAAAGCTCAATTTTATTAAGTATAATCTGCTTAGCTATGCATAAAATACTGTGGTTTAGGTGTAAGTGTATATATTGCTTATATTGATTTTTTTTAATGAAACTATTTTACATGTGTCAATACACCTTACTTTAATATTGGTTAATATTATAGAAGATAGTAGTAACATTACCTTCCCAAATGCATTTTGGAGATCATCTAATGTTTTCAGTATATATATATATCTCATCAGTAATTGTAATTTAATATCTTATTTTTGTTGGAGCTACTTCTGGGTGGAGTTTTTTAAAAAAGAGAGCTACTTTTAGATAGAATCAATTTTTTACTCATTTATTTTAAATTATTATGAGAAAATATTTTATTTTGGGATAACTGTACTTATACATAGAAATAATTCAAAGTTATAGTAGATGTTAGGCCATGAACAAACACAACTCATTTTTAATTATTAGATGTTTTATTTGAACTATTCATACTCAAGAATCTTGAAGGACTACAGTCATATAAGTGGAGAATTTCAGTTTCTTTTAGCCTAAAGCATCATTTTAACATTTTCTAAAAGGTTGTTCAATTGTACATTTTTATTCCATTATATGTGTAATTAAACCTTTGTGCACAAAAGCATTTTCTTATCTACTAGCAAGTACACCCACAGGAATCCTCTTCTAAACTGTAATTTATTTAAACATGTAATCATAGGATTTTAAAACATGCTTTCATTTTTCCAAACTATATGCCAGTTGGAACTGCTTGGTAATAAAAATGAAAGATTTTTATTACCAGTTTGATTTTATTTCCCCTGTGACCTAATAGGGAATTTGAAAATAGGCAGGTGAAAATTTTAAAAGGGGAAAAAAATATGTAAAATCTTTTCAATTATTTTTTTTTAAACTATACGGGAACAAAAAAAATGTAGGTGTTATAATTCCAACTCACGATGAATATTTGAGCCTGCAGTGTTCTCTCCTCTGGCTTGGTCTAAGTAGTTAAGTGACTATGTGTGTGTCTGTGAGTGGGGCATGCAGGTTTAGGGTAGAGAGCTCTTCGTGAACCTTGTGGAGTCAGGCCCCCTACTGACAGGATCAGTCAATTACAGATATTGACAGTTCTGGGATTTAAACCCATCTAAAAATCCAGTGGGGAAATAGGAATCTGGAGTTTAAAGCATAATCTGTCTTTAGACTTACTTATTTCTCTGGCTGATATCTTCAACTCAGAATACATCGCACTTCTATTCAAAATGCCAACACTTTAGGTCTTGCATACCCCTTCCTAATAAGTAAGGCTTCCTGGGAGTCAGATAAAAAAAAGCCTTCCCTTCCATTTTAATGTTATATTTAATTACTTCATTCTTTCTATTAATAACAATATTCATAATGTGCTTCTTGAAAACTGTCTATCGATCTTGAGTACATTAAGATACTAATAAGCTAGACTAGACAGGTTGTTGTTAAATACTACTACAAATATTTGGGTTCCTTGGACGCTCACTTGAAGAACTTTAGAATAATTACATGACCTAGGAGGGCATTCTCAAGTTGCTCCCACGCTCATATCCCACATAAACCTAGGTGTGTTTTTAGTTATAATGAAAGAGGAAAGGGAAAGCGTTTATTTAGGCATGCGTATTAGTGGGTATATGAAGCGTGGTGCTTAGAACCTTAGAGCTCTCTTGGCTCTGCTTTCCTAGGACTAGATTAAAAAATAACTTGTCACCCCATCGTGGCCACGCTTGAGGTTCTGAAAATAGCTGCCTGGAGGCCGGCCCACCCCGAGAATCAAGGAAAGCTCCCCATCTGACCGCGCCCTGCTCCCTAGCGGAAGGGGAAGGGAACCCGGGAGGGCGCCACCCGCGCTGGAGCTATTGCTATTTTTGGGCCCCGCCGGGCCGGTGCGTCAATGCCTGCGCCCCTGCGTCACCGCCACCTCCACCCCCTTCCTTCTCTTCAGCTCTCCAAACTCTCACTTTTTCCTTTGGTTCGCGTGGAATCGGTTCTGCCCACGGGGCGCTGACGCTACGGTGCTCAGGCTAATAAGCTGTTCTTCGCCCTTCCCCCTTTTCTCCCC
>NW_006399760.1:29668376-29672331 GCF_000299155.1 Elephantulus edwardii | reverse complement strand
CCCACACACACACTAAGTCACTCACTGCCACTATTTCTTTCTTCCTGATTTTATTTTGTCTCGCGCCCGCTAGGGCACAACTGAGCTATTCAGGCGGCGGCCAGCGCCACATCTGGGGAAACTTAAGGTAGTCACGTAGCTTTCCTCGATATTGCTGCGGAAAAGAGCATACAGCTTCCCTGGACAGCTACAGGACACCTGATGGCAGCGCCTCTCTTGCTGCCGCGAGGAGATGGAGGGGAGCGTGAAAAGGCGAGGGAGGGTGCACTCAAGGGCTGAGTCTCTCAGGAAAACGAGTTAATTCCACGTAGGTTTCTGTTCGTACTGAGAACACCTGGAGGGGGGCGAGTGGCAAATGGGCCCCTAGCAGCCTGAAAACGAGCTATGCTTGGGAGGAGGGGCGGTGGGAACGCTCGGAAGGCAAAGCAAAGGGGAAGTGTGTCCGAGTTCTATTTCTCCTGGCCCGGGAGTGTTCTAGCCTTTATTGAAATGCGCTGGGAGACGCTCCTATTTCTGACCGGTTAGAGGACCTGGAGGAAACATTGCCTACAAGAGGCTCCGCATTTCATTTGCTAGAAAGCGCCCCATACTAAAAATATTGCCGGCATCTTGACTTGAAAAGCAGAGTCTGCAGCTACAGTACTGTCCTCCGGAGTCTGCTCCCATGGCCTGCAGGGTCCTGTTTTAGGCAGGATTGAGCGTACACACCTTACTTGAAGGTCTTCCCCGCCCCTCTCACCCCCCCCCCCCCCCCAACCCGTCCGTCAGTCAGTCAGTCCTCTTTTACGACGGTGGCGTCATGTCGTCTCTGTCCCTTCCCCCCCCCCCCCCCCCCGCAAGTTCTGCCTTTCTTCATTGGCTGTCAGGTTGAGGCGTGAGAACCCTTGTGTTACAGTGAAACGTCAATTTATTTCTCCCAAACTTGTGAAGGTATACGAGATGGTGGGCACTGGGGTGTGTCAAAAGTATTAGAATTGACAGAAGATGGAATCAGAGCACCCATCAGCAGAATTTGCACCTGTTGCTTGCTGCTTGAATGCATTGTCTGCGTAAGGAAATCAGGCAACGCCGCACTCAGATTTTCGTCCACACTGTCTTCACTGCCCCATCCCTTGCACATACTAAGTACTCCCTAGTATGTGGACACTTACTAGAGAAAGAAAAGAACACAGAAAACTAGTCTCCAGTCTCACCGCTCACCACCTTCTATCACGAGGTGTGTGGGTGGGCGTGGGGTGTTGGTGGTAGGCATCGAGCCAGGGAAACTCCTCCCTAACTGTCCGGGCCCTCTGAGCGTCCACTGTCATGGGACATCTGTACACGTTTCCGCTAAGAGGGGTGAGACGTGGGTGAGTGGTTAGGACGCTCCCCCCCTTCCGTGCTGCTTCAGGTGCAGGCTACCTGGCCCCCTCCAACGCTGGCTTCCACCCAGCCCCCGTATCCCCATATCCCCGTCTCTCTGTCTCTCTCTGTGTGTGTGTGTGTGTGTGTGTGTGTGTGTTTCCCACGTGTGAACGGCCAACGGCTGCAAAGTCCCTGGAGGCTTGAGAAAAGGCGAAGGGGTTTCTGGACTGGGAGCCAACCGGGCTTGGGTAGAGAGGTCACACCTATTTCAGGGGAAAAAAAAAAAAACCAACAAAAAACCAAGCTAGCTATCAAGGTGAACCCAGAACCGTTCCCACCTTAAAATCGGCCCTGCTCGTGACGTCAGGTCGGAAATATACCAAACCGAGCGCGGGCCAGGAGTCCGGGGAGCGCGGCTGCACAGCGATTGGACCAAGAGCTGCTGACGCGCGCTGACGCCTGGAGACTTTAGGTGCATGTTGGCAGCGACAGCGCGAGCCACATAAACAAAGGCACATTGGCGGCCAGGGCCAGTCCGCCCGCGGCTCGCGATCTCCTCTTCGGTCCCTGCTCTCCTGCCCAGCCGGCTGCCCTGTTCTGCTCCCTCTCTGTTCCTGGTGTCTTCGCTCCCTTTGCCCCGCACGCCCGCCCCTCCCTGACCCTGCCACCCGGTCTCCCGGGGGATTTGCACTTCAGCAGAGTTGAATGAATGAAGAGAGACGCAGAGAACTCCTAAGTGAGTAGGTACAGCCGTGCAGCTCGTGTTCTTTTATCCTCCTTTCTTCTTTGGCGTGTCTAGGCTTTCCTTGCGCGTAATACAGGTTTCCTGGAAGTGGGAGCTAGAGGAGCAGAGGGCGAGCTGGCGGAGGGTGGGGAAAGTGAATACGCGTAGTTAGCGGGAGTGCTGGTCCGGAGACTCTGGCTTTGGCACTAGGGGAGAGTTGGCTCTCAGCAGAGGCTGTCTTGACTTCTCATTGGTGGAAGTGCAAGGCAGACTTGCATAGTTCTGGAGGCTGCGAGCCAGTCCGCGGAAATATGCGCAAAGTTTGCTCATAAGACGAATTGATTGTAGTCTTTTGCGTACAAGTCCTTTGTATTCTGCAGGCCTGGAGGCTATCGATAAAGTGACAAGGAAAGTTCTTCAGGTTTTATGTTGTTTAAGAACTGTTGTCCGGGCTTCTGGCCAGCGTGCTGGTGTTTCTCCAATACTGTTGATTGAGGGTGGTGGTGCTATGTCCGGTTACTAAGTTGCCTGAAATTTCTAGGCTTGACATACGCCATGCATGTGTATATGAGTGTTTTAGAAAGGAGGGGGCAAGGTGTGTAAAGAGTCTAGTCTTGAAGATGTGATGCAAATGAACCAGCAGATTAATAAGCCCCATAGGCATCTTTCCCAAAGGCTGAGGGACTCATCTCCTTTCTTTTAGCTACTTTTTCTGGTTACACCCTCCTTTCTCCGCCCTTTCCTCCAAGAATATTACAAGGATGGGATTTTAAAAAAAGACCAGAAAGACTCAATGTTTGGCTTTCTTTTTCATTAGTAATAAGATAGTCTATGACCTAGAATGGTTTCCAGAGATACCTGAAAGTTACTAAAATACAAGAATGCCTTGTTCCAGCAAGTAAGCAGAACATGGAAGTCTGTGTGAGGAAGCAGGAAAGATATTAGGCTTGTTTTGCCGGGAAGCATTGCTAACATTGGTGTCAAGACCATCTAAGCACTATTTCCCTTCTTCAGCAGCAGACTTAAGATCTTCATGAGAAAGTAGGGTCCTTTCTTCTCATTCCTTGTCATTTAAGATGTTGAAAGACAAGTTGTCTAGAAAAGTGAGTACCAATTCACTTGTATGCCAATCCTAAAGCACCACGCCAAGGCTCCATCAAAAGCGTTTAGGAAATAAGCATGCTTCTTCTGCTTGGGTCAAATGATCTTTACTGCTCTCCAGGCCTTTCCCTCATTTAAAATATATATATATATATTATTTTTTTCGGCTTCTAATTTCCTCACCCCTTTCAAAAGAATGTCTTTTTTTCAAGAGTAGGCTTCAGTGCTGCATTTTATGAAACTCTAGTCTTCAGATTGAGGTCTGAATTAGGCTGACTAGAAACATCTCCACTACTTCATTGCATCATAAGTGCTAAGTACTTGCCAGTACATTCCTCCTTCACAGAACCCTCTCTCTGCCATGATTTACACAGTGCAATGGGTGTCATTTTCTGTTGTTTCCAGACAATCCCCCCCCCACATTCCTTTTAACCAATGCATTTTATAGAGACTATACACTAATTTCCAATGAAAGAAACTAGGAGGGTCTCCCTGGTGAGTCTGCGTATGCCCTGCAAATCTCTGCCGGGGACAGTCACTCTGAAGCTTCCTGTGTCTGTATTTCAGGGAGCGTACCGACAGGCTGGATTCCCCATTGTTTTTCTAAAAATCTTGGAAACTTTGCCTTTGATTGAATTACAACACTGTCCACCTTTAATTTCCTCGAAAACGCCTGTAACTCAGCTGAAGGTTAGTGCAACTTCATTTCTTTCGTTCCCTTCCCTGAATTACCTAACGTCAAGAGACAGGGCAACGCCATCCCCCTCCCCCCCCCCCCCCCCCCCC
>NW_006399760.1:29639930-29668276 GCF_000299155.1 Elephantulus edwardii | reverse complement strand
TCCTGGACCCACCACCTTTGGGACCGACTAACTTTCTCCTTGTGCAGTTTAACTTCAGCGGGATGCTTTGTCGAGCCAGATTGCCTTAGCCGAGTTTAGATAAGAGTGTCGCCGGAGCGGGAAGGTGGGCGGGGGAGGCGTGTGGAACTCTCCGCGAGTGTAGACCTTCTGTAGGTTTCTAGCTCTGGGTCTTTATCTGACAAGCCGCTCCTCGCCCTAGCCCTCGCGCACCCTCCCGCCCTGCGTTCACACCCCTGCGCGCTTTGTGAGTGCCGCGGGCTGCCGGTGTAGCTCCAGGTGTACCCGAGCCGGGGAGGAAGTATTGAGTTGACCAGGCTGAGTGTATATTACCCTGTTTCATTTCCAGCCATGCCTTGTGTTCAGGCGCAGTATGGGTCCTCGCCTCAAGGAGCCAGCCCCGCTTCTCAGAGCTACAGTTACCACTCTTCGGGAGAATACAGCTCCGATTTCTTAACTCCAGAGTTTGTCAAGTTTAGCATGGACCTCACCAACACTGAAATTACTGCCACCACTTCTCTCCCCAGCTTCAGTACCTTTATGGACAACTACAGCACAGGCTACGACGTCAAGCCTCCTTGCTTGTACCAAATGCCCCTGTCCGGACAGCAGTCCTCCATTAAGGTAGAAGACATTCAGATGCACAACTACCAGCAACACAGCCACCTGCCCCCCCAGTCTGAGGAGATGATGCCGCACTCCGGGTCGGTTTACTACAAGCCCTCTTCGCCCCCGACGCCCACCACCCCGGGCTTCCAGGTGCAGCACAGCCCGATGTGGGACGACCCAGGGTCCCTCCACAACTTCCACCAGAACTACGTGGCCACCACACACATGATCGAGCAGAGGAAAACGCCGGTGTCCCGCCTCTCCCTCTTCTCCTTTAAGCAGTCACCCCCGGGCACCCCAGTGTCCAGTTGCCAGATGCGCTTCGACGGGCCCCTGCACGTCCCCATGAACCCGGAGCCAGCGGGCAGCCACCACGTGGTGGACGGGCAGACCTTCGCAGTTCCCAACCCCATCCGCAAGCCCGCGTCCATGGGCTTCCCCGGCTTGCAGATTGGCCATGCGTCGCAGCTGCTCGACACGCAGGTGCCCTCGCCGCCGTCGCGAGGATCCCCTTCCAACGAGGGGCTGTGCGCTGTGTGTGGCGACAACGCGGCCTGCCAGCACTATGGCGTGCGCACCTGCGAGGGCTGCAAAGGCTTTTTTAAGGTGAGCATAGCGTGGAAGATGTAGGCAAGGCCGATCTTCTGATTGTTCAGGACCCTCGGAGGGCGCCTTTGGCCTCGATACCCGCAGCTCGCGCTGGACCACCAAACCTCCAGGGGTCCAGCCCTGGGGGTCTCTGGCACAGCCTAGCCGGCACCCACAGGCTGGAGTGCGGGCTTCCGGGCGCCTGAGGACCCGATGCAGGAAGCCTCCCCATCTGGAGGTCGAATCCTCCCACCCCCACCATGAACATGGCTGACCCAGCAGCCCCCTGCCCGAAGTTGCTAGAATCAGAGTTGGAAGAGGGTCATTTGCATGTGCTAGGAGCTGTCTTCCCCGTTCAGATTGAAATTGGTTAGGACAGAGAACCGTGTCTGAGCTAACCAAGTGGAACAGAATTCCCTATGGTCAAATTAAGTGATCTCTTTATTTCGCCATCCTGATTGAATAATCTTATCATTTTAAATAGAGAAGGTCTCCAAGGAATGTAAATAATATGAATGCCCACGGATTTGTATTTACTGAGCGTCTCCTTCTTCTTCTCTTGGCATATAAAACACAGCAAGGAGCGGCAAGGTTAGCTCAAATGTTAACGCTATCAATTTTCTTCTGTTAAATGCCCTAGGGGAAGAAAAAAGAGGGAAAGAGAGAGAGAGAGAAAAGGGGAGAAAATTTAAAAGGCGTGTATGTATTTGTGTTTATCTGTGTAGAGAAAGCATGGATTCAAGCCGTTCAGAAATTGTCTCAGGATTCCCTGGACTGTTGGATTTGCAATAGAAGAAAAGATTAATTTCGGCTTATCTTGGTTTTTCTCTCTTTCTTTCTTTTTTTTTTTTTCAGCGCACTGTGCAGAAAAATGCAAAATACGTGTGTTTAGCAAATAAAAACTGCCCCGTCGACAAGCGCCGCCGGAATCGCTGCCAGTACTGCCGGTTCCAGAAGTGCCTGGCTGTGGGGATGGTCAAAGAAGGTAGGTCCATCCCCCAGACCGCGCCTTCAGGAAACAAGTGCTGACACCCTAATCCCACTTCTCACTTCCCAGAGCAGGGGCGTCTGGGTCCCTTCCCTGAGTCCAGCTTCCCTGACCCTGCCAGGTCGCTCAGCCTCCCCTTGAGAAAGCCTCCAGGCCTTTCTCGTCTTTGACTGTAGGACCCTCTGGGAGGAAGAAATAAAATAACCCCGAGTGTCTTATGCTTCTCGTCAGTAAAGGCTTTACAAGCTGTGGGACCCAGCGTTGCCCGGCGGGGCGTCCCGCGGCTGCGGCCTTTCCCCATGGAAGCGCCCAGGCAGCAGCTGGGCCCTGCTTCTAGGAGCGGCGCTGACCCATCTATTTCTTTGCAGTGGTTCGCACCGACAGTTTAAAAGGCCGGAGAGGTCGTTTGCCCTCGAAACCGAAGAGTCCCCAGGAGCCCTCTCCCCCCTCGCCCCCGGTGAGTCTGATCAGTGCCCTGGTGAGGGCCCATGTCGACTCCAACCCGGCTATGACCAGCCTGGACTATTCCAGGGTAAGAAGCTGGTGGGGGTAACGTGTGGACAAAAGCGAACGATGGGCAGGTCCCCTCAACCCCAGTCTCTAACACCAGACCCCCGGGGGGGGGCGGTAAAGAAGACCAGCAAGGGTACCCACTTTACAGCCCTGGGCAGCGCTACTGGGGCGAGATACCCGGGTGCTGAGAGTGTGGACTCGACAATAGACAGAGGAAAGGAAAAGGGAGCGGTCTGCTGCAGCCCTCAACCACACCACACACACAAAGGCCCTCACACCAATGCCTCTGATTCCAAGAGCCTGCGACTGTGCAGAATCCAGCCACTTCTACTTTATCCCCAGTCCTCCTTAGAGAGACTTTAATCCTGGATGAGAAACTCATGGCCTGCCTACGGGTTAAGGAAGGGACAGAGGGAGTAGGGAATGGCAGTGGGGTAGGGGAATCAAGTGGTCAGAATCCCTTTACTCCAGCTGTGAGAAATGTGTTGACTTTAATTGGGGAAAGCACGTCGGGCAAACAGAGAAGGAACTGCAATTTTATTAAGATCTGCAAAGGGCGGCTCTGCCTGGGACCCACTCTGGGACTGGCATGAATACTAACGTGTCAATTGTTTTGTGGAGATAAGAGTGAACGCTTCCCAGGGCTGGATGGCACTGTATTTAGTCTGTATGGAAATGGTAATTTACATATTTAAAGCAGCGACCTCATAGCACCATTCCTAATTGAATTAATTGCCCCGGAACATCTAATTTCCTTACTGGTCAGAGAGAGGTTTAATTGTTATAAAAACCTGGCTCCCCTACTAGAAGCGGGGTTAGCAATTTCACGGGTTATATATTTTAGAGAACCTCATTAAGTGCTTTTTAAAATGAAATTCCAGTTCCAGGCGAACCCTGACTATCAGATGAGTGGAGATGACACCCAGCATATCCAGCAATTCTATGATCTCCTGACTGGCTCCATGGAGATCATTAGGGGCTGGGCGGAGAAGATCCCTGGCTTTGCCGACCTACCCAAAGCGGACCAAGACCTGCTTTTTGAATCTGCTTTCCTAGAACTCTTTGTCCTGCGATTAGCTTACAGGTAATAAAGGAGGAGGCAAGGGTAGGGGGCAAAGAAAGGAGGAAGGGAGGAAGCAAGAGCGGAAGTGGAAGACAAAGGACAGGAAAGGAAAGAGGGGGAAGGCTAGAAAAGGGCCAAACTGGCCATCATAACAAAGTGAAAGATGAAAGGAAGAGGCAGGGAAGAAGCCACCTGAAACCTTAGAGGAATGGAATGGAGGTGTGGGATTGGGGGCGTTCTTGATTGTTATAAAATTAAACCCTTTCAAGGTCCACTGGTCTACATTTTATTAACTCTTCGATAATTAGGTGCCTCTTAAATCCCTCATTTATTGCTCTTCAAGTAATTAGTTGTTTAGCTTCTCTCTCTCTCTTTTTCTCCCCCCTCTCTCTTTGGTATTAATTGCAGGTCCAACCCAGTGGAGGGTAAACTCATCTTTTGCAATGGGGTGGTCTTGCACAGGTTGCAATGCGTACGTGGCTTTGGGGAATGGATTGATTCCATTGTTGAATTCTCCTCCAACTTGCAGAATATGAACATCGACATTTCTGCCTTCTCGTGCATTGCTGCCCTGGCTATGGTCACAGGTCAGTACCACAGGTGCAGGGCACTCCTCCTGTAGAACTGCCCAGGGGATTTGTCCCAGCTTTGCCTCACCACTGCTCCTTCATGGTTCTTCCAGCTTATGCTAATGGCCTTCTGCTTTTCTCTTTTGTTTCTGATTGTATTTTATACAGAAAGACACGGGCTCAAGGAACCCAAGAGAGTGGAAGAGTTGCAGAACAAAATTGTAAACTGTCTCAAAGACCATGTGACTTTTAATAATGGGGGGTTGAATCGCCCCAACTATTTATCCAAACTGTTGGGGAAGCTCCCAGAACTCCGCACCCTTTGCACACAGGGGCTACAACGCATTTTCTACCTGAAACTGGAAGACTTGGTACCACCACCAGCAATAATTGACAAACTTTTTCTGGACACTCTACCTTTCTAAGACCTCCTCCCATGTACTGCAAATGAACTGGAAAGAAATCTAAACTGTCCAGAGGGGAAGAGTCACCTGGGCAAAGATAGTACCCTGAACTGCCTTGGCTCTAGCTGCCCTCACCCCTTCTGCAACCTTCCCAACCCTAGCCTGTTGATCCCTAAAGATAAACAAAAACAAAAAACTGTTGCTGTTTCCTAACCTGCAGGCAGAACCTGAAAGGGCATTTTGGCTCCGGGGCATCCTGGATTTAGAACAAGGACTACATACAGTACAGTGGTATAAACTTTTTATTATCAGTTTAAAAATTAGTTTATTGTTCCGAAGACATATTCCTAATGTATAATGGGAAATGTTTGGCTATTCTTGATTGTTGCAGTTCACACACACACACACACACACACACACACACTCTCTCTCCCTCTCTCTCTCTCTCTCTCTCTAAGGGGACCCACTTAGTATTGCCCTTTAAGAAACTTGGAAGTTTTCTGCTGTAAAGAAAGCTGTAATATATAGTAAAACTAAATGTTGCGTGGGTGGCATGAGTTGAAGAAGGCAAAGGCTTGTAAATTTACCCAATGCAGTTTGGCTTTTTAAATTATTTTGTGCCTATTTATGAATAAATATTAAAAATTCTAAAAGATAAGTGTGTTTGCAAAAAAAAATAAATAACTACATAAAAAAGGGACAAGCATGTTGATTCTAGGTTGAAAATGTTATAGGCACTTGCTACTTCAGTAATGTCTATATTATATAAATAGTATTTCAGACACTATGTAGTCTGTTAGATTTTATAAAGATTGGTAGTTATCTGAGCTTAAACATTTTCTCAATTGTAAAATAGGTGGGCACAAGTATTACACATCAGAAAATCCTGACAAAAGGGACACATAGTGCTTGTAACACCGTCCAACATTCCTTGTTTGTAAGTGTTGTATGTACTGTTGATGTTGATAAAAGAAAAGTTTATATCTTGATTATTTTGTTGTCTAAAGCTAAACAAAAACTTGCATGCAGCAGCTTTTGACTGTTTCCAGAGTGCTTATAATATACATAACTCCCTGGAAATTACTGAGCACTTTGAATTTTTTTTGGTTTTTAAATGTCTAAAATTGTCAGTTAATATATTATTTTCTGTTTGAGTAAGAATTTTAATATTGCCATATTCTGTAGTATTTTCTTTGTATATTTCCAGTATGGCACATGATGAGTCACTGCCTTTTTTTCTATGGTGTATGACAGTTAGAGGCGCTGAATTTTTTTTCTGATAAATTCTTTCTTTGAGAAAGACAATTTTAATGTTTACAACAATAAACCATGTAAATGAACAGACTTTTGTCTTCTTTCTGGCTTAGGAAAAAAAATGGCAACTAACTAAACAATAACAAAAAATAGACAAAATTAGAGATTGATTTATGATAGACCAATTATTAAACACCTGAGTTTCAAACTATCAATTTGGGCAAAAAGGAACTAGGGAATTGAACTAATAACCTAGAGAATTCATTATAGTATTTTTCTTTCACTAGAATTTTCCAGTCTGGTGATCTACATTTATCAGAATCATTTGAGAATATCTTAACTTTTTAACATTGCTAGTAAAATGCAGTTTTCAGAAGTTCAGGAGACCAAAAAAAGGCTTTTGAACTTTTAGACCATCAGAGATCTGTCAAGCTTTTGTCTTCCACAGTGTTAGGAAATGCTTTTGTATTATTCAGATGTCAACACGGACATCAGCCTTGCATTGTATCACCTCTTAGAACTTTCTACAATGCCTCCACTTAAAGTGGTTGTGACGAGTCTAGGACAAAGAACATTTGGGGCCCTTAAGGCCTTGCATCAGTGCTCTTTGCTAGAGAGCTGAAACCAGTAGAGGTAATTCTTACAACTGTTTTCCTTGACCAGTGGATAATGATGAAGTGCAATTTGTAGTATTAGAATAATATTTCCATCTTAAAGTTTCTCAGATAAATAATATAATATTCACTTTCAGGTTCTCAGTCTGGTATAAGCAGATTATGTCAATGGTTTCTAGGATTTCATCCAGCAGCAACTTCCAAGAAAGGAAACTTCGTTGCAGAAGCTGGTTACTGACTGACCAAGGCTTTGGGGTCTTGAGGCTTTAACATCTAGGGCCTTGGGTCAGCTGTGAATCAGTAGAGGTGGGTCCTGGCTTCCCTGTTGACCTTTGTGAATTCCAGATGACCTCCAGTTCACTGAAATTTACAGAGAGCTCTATTGTTTTAAAAATGCAGAGGTAGAACAGTAAGTTGTCACTAGTGCTCTTGAATTATTTTTTCTCTACCTCTTTTTAAAAAACACATTATAAGAGTCCAGTGGAGGAAGGAAGGACAGAAGCTTAATTCTGTGGCTATTTTTATGTGGTGTGTTTCTCTGAGAGGCAAGAGAGAGAGATAGTGGCCACTTAGTAGATTAAATAATAAGCCAGCGTTCACATTTCTGGCTGCCTTGTAAAGATAAGGCTAGCCATGTCCTTTCATTTTTACCTGTTCCACCGAAGGAAAGTCACAGAGTAACAAGCAGAGTTTCAAGAGTCCTTCTCTCAGGTGTCCTGAAGACCTGAAATGACTACATTCCGATTTGGAATTCCAGAGTTGAGCCTAGATGTCCTCTCTTAAGGCAGCGCTGAGCATTGCCCAAAGCCAGTGAGGTGTCCGACAGCACACTCCCGGATAATTAGGGGTGACGGGAGGGTGGTAAGACACCCGAGTGCTGGCGTACTGCTGACTTGAGATCCCTCAGTTGCAAAGTTGCAAAGGCATTTCTTGCTTATCAGAGAGCGGCTCTTCACCCCCTGGCTGTGCACCAAGTTCTGCGGGAAGCAAACCTTCCCCGGATCTCTGGGATCTGCGGAGCTGAGAACAGTTCTTGTCCTCGTCTTTGTACGAGAAAAGCTCAAGGAAAAAGCAGGACACGCAAACCCCGGAGTTAAATAGGAGTTTCCTAGAGAGAGAAGGAAACTTTACAATGGAGGGGGGAGGTTGTCAGCGGCTCCCCCTCCCCGCCACGCCCTTTTAAGAATTTTAGTTACAGTGTTTGATTCTAACTACAGAGGACACATAATCCTCGGGCCAAGTCATGGCCCTAAGCTTCCTAGCTCTGAGAAAAGAGCTAATTTTGTTTTCACGTGGAGTGGTTACCCAGAACCATTTGATCATTAGGAGTGACACTCTAGGATGACCACGGTTCATCGAAGGAGGCCCTCGGCTGCCCCTGGCCCACAAGGCCCATCTGAATTCTGAGACACCAAGTTTGAATCTGCGGTCCTGATTCTTCGGTTCACACTCACTGCCAGGATGCTGACAGCGCCCTGCTATCAGCATCTTGTGTCTTCCCTGTGTTTGCCTCCTGCCCTGGAGAGTTTGGGTCCTTCTTTGAAACGACCCCTTCCTAAGTCTCTCCAGCACCCTACTTCCCCTCGTCTACATAGTCCGACAGAGACACACCAGACATGGGGCCCTGTGCTGCCAATTTACGCATGTCACCAGAAGGCTCAATTTCACTTTGAGAGTCTCTAGGCTCGTGTCGGTGCGTCAACACAGATATGTAATGAACTAATTAAAGTAGGCATTGGCAGTGAAGAAACACTTTCAAGGTACGAACAGGTCTGTAGTGGGAAAGTTTGATCTTTTTTAAAATATTTTTTGGTCACTGAGTTTAACGGCGGGTTTCATAGGGGAGGCGACGTCAGGCCTTTCTCTCAAGCAACGTTATAGTGATGCCACCTTCGAGCCACCACCTCTCAGCCCCCGCTTTGTCCCTTACTTTATCAGCCGCGCGCGTCCGCAGCCTCGAGGTGAGGCGCTAAGTGAGCCCCGGGTTGGGGGACCCCCGACCTCCGTTCCTGGCGTCACCTGCCTCTGGGTAGCTTGTGCCAGAAGACACTTAGAAATGGATACAGATTCAGTCAGAGCAGGGGAAGGGGGCACAATTTTTCGGTCTTAAAAACTTTCCCCTCTAGGATTATTTTAATGGTTGAACAGAAGTCTGGAGGGAAATTCTCAAAGCCACCCTCCTCCGAAAGTGGTTATAAGGTGTTTTGATTTTGTTTTTTTTGCCTTTTCTTCTGTTTCCACTCTCTGGAACCCGACACTTAGGCGACCGGGGTGCGCCCACGTATCCAAACTTCTCCAGCATTTCACAGACACAGAGAGGACTCAGATTTGGAGTCCCCGATAGGACAAAGTATTGAGTGGGGTGCCCGTCAACACTCTGTCACCCCCTACTCCCCATAGGGTTCGGCCCCTATTAAACAAAGCTCACAGGCTTTCACCCGTCTGTGGATAACAGTCTGGCGAGATCCGTGAAAGAACTTAAAACCGAACGGTTATGTTTTGCATCTGAGTAGTTACTAGATTCAGTTGACTGGCTGTCACTAGTAAAGAAAAATATGAATTCTGAGCACTGTCACCAAAGTTTAGTGATTCGTTTTCAATAATAAAAGTAAACACGCTAAAACCGTTTTTCATTTTACTGGCAACTGAACCCCGGAATATTGTATTTATAAGCATTTATAAGCGAGGCCATCATTTATAGCCCTTTTCCCCTCCGCATGTTTCCTGAGCACGACTGGAGTGACAGGTGGGGCCTCAAGGTCTTTTCTCCGACTTTGACTTCGGTTTCCCTTTGGGGGAGTCCCGCTTCGGTGGTAAGGCGCCAGAGCAGGGCCCCATCCCAAAGCCGAGGGCGCACGAGGAAAGGCGCTCGCTAGTCCGCAGCAACCACGTGCGCTCTGGACCTCCGGGCCGGTGACCAGAGAACTGCAGACAGTGGGGCTCGCCTCACGTACTCCCCACCCACGTCTTCTCAATTAGCCAACCTCCACCCCCCTTTTAGGTTGTCTGGTTTTGCCCTAAAATTGCGGGAGAGCTTGCGTTCGTCTGTGGAATGACGCGGGGCGAATGTGGAGACTCCAGTGTTCATGCTCTCACTCGCTAAGCTTTGGAGACTCCGAGGGTTGCATGGGGAGGCACAGTCGTGAGAAGACCGGACTCTGGGTTAAGTGCTTTTAGTCTCCTTTCCTAACTATCTATTCTTCCTGACCATCCTTCCTCCCCAGCTCTCCCGCCGCGGAGGAGTCAGAGGCCGCAACAGGTTCCAGCAGCCGCGCGGCCAGGTCCGTTGCGTCTGGGCGCGAGCGTAGGTAACGAGCACGTGCGTCCGAGCGCGCTCCCGCTTTCTCCCTGCACCCTTCGTTTGAAGGTCAGTCTAGGGTTTTCCAGAGCCTTGACTAAAGCGGGGGCATCCTCTCACCCAACTCTGGGAAAACTCCCTTTTCAAGTTCTAGGGGCGCACAAAAGGGCGGGGCGGACTCTCCAAGGTCTGAGTCGTAGGCGTGTCTGCGAGGCAGGAATGGCTAGGAGAGAGGCCCACACACCCGTGCCATGGCCATGCTCCACACCTGTGTACAGACAGACGCTCCAAAGCAATAGTGCGCGCGCCGGGGCGGGCTCTCCTTGTTTCTTCAGGAGGGAGCCGGATCAGTGATGTGACCAGAGCGACTGTGGGGCTGCCCATCCCCTTGGCACAGGGCGTTCTCCTGCCTGCCTCTAAGACGTGGACTGGGGACCGCTTACTGTCTATTCGCGGCTTAAGCGGAATTTAGTCACATTCAACTGGATTGAACTCAGCGCTAAGCAACAACCTAGAATGTAGGAATGATCAGCGTTAACTTATTCATCCTCGGTTCTCTTTCTACCTAATTAATTTTTACCGTTCTTCCCCGCCCCGCCCCATGCTTCTTCCTTAGCTTGTACTAGAGAAACTTGGAGTTCATGGGCTTGTGCCAACTGCCCTACTGGACGCAATGCTTTGTTTCTGTGATAACTGCCGAGGCAGTGAAAGGTGATGGAGAGGCTGCATGGATGAGAACTCCTTAGCCAGCCCAAAGGGACTTCCAGAAAGCCTGAGCTACTTAGTTTTCCCCAAAGTTCCATGTTAAATTGGAATTTTGAGAGGGCTGTGGAGTAGGCTTCAAGTAGGCCAGTGTTTTGAAAACTGAACGTCTCGATTCATTATGGATTTACAATATTAGTGAAATAATGGGTTGTGTTCGGAAGTGTGTTTTTTTTTTAAAGGTATCATTTTTTTATACATCTCTATTTGAGGCATTGTATTTTCCACTTACAATAAAGTGATAATAAAGTGCAACATTACTTCCTTTCCCTATGCACGTATTCAATATTCAACTATAAAAATCCCCAGAAAATTTAGTCTGGCATTTTCTTTTCAAGAAATAAAAGAACATCTTGACAGAAATCATGAAGATAAAAAATTTAAGGATTATTTGTTGAAAGTTGTCTTGGGTCACAATATTAGATGTCATTGTCACTATGGGTCTCAGGTACAGAGTTTTAAAGTCACTACTGATGGGATCAAACTGGGCCTAAGGTGGGACAGAGGAGCTGCTTTACTGGGAGAGGTACTAGTAAGAGAATTGTGACAATGTGGTTTTGTGACCAGTTCTCTCTAGTGACATGAGTGGACCAGAGGTTTTTTGGTCCCTTTCCCTCCCCACTTCATTGGGCCGCCATCTCTTTCTTTCTGACCTGCTCGGAGTATAACTGGAGAAATGTTTAAGGGCCAGTCAACAAGTGCCCCATTTTTTTGACCTTCAGCAACTTGGTATCAGGGAAGAAAGAGAATGCAGAAAAAGCTTAGAAGGCATGAGTCAAGGAGGAGAAAGAATACAGAGAATGCAAAGAAAATAGAGGGAGAAGAGAGTAAAGGGAGGAAAGAGGGCTTTATAGTTTTCACTTACCCCTCCCTCCACTTGGCCCTCTGTAGGCCCTTTCATTTATAGACCACTGACACACACTAAAATATACTATCAACACACAAAGGCTTTTGAGGGAAATGGGTAGAGGTGGAGATGGAGAAAGATAATGAGCTCATAATATGACTGATCAGGTAAACAGTGATTGAAGAGTTGGAGAAGGGTGCATATGTGTGAGATGGAGGAATTCAGAGGATTAAATAATAAGAATACTAGTATTGAAGGCAGGTAGGTTTTGGAAAGAGAGGACTAAAATGCCCTATAAATATGAGATATCAGGACTCTAGTAGCCTAGTGGCAAGAAGATGTGCTGCAATCCTGAAGGCACGGGATTCCAGGCTACCAGCTGCTCTAAGGGAATCTCCCCCTGTGCAGTAATTAACTTCCTCTGAAAACCTGCCAGAGGGTCAGTTATGGGTCGGTTCACACAGCACACAAACAGTGATAATGTAGTAACTAAATAATCTAGTGATAACTAAGAAAAGAAATAATTCAGAGGATAAAAAAATGCATTTAAAAGGATGCTGTGAGGTAAGGTGAAGGTGAGGTGAAAGTTGGAGATGGAAGCTGCACATAGTCTGAGGACTGCATAAGGAGAATGGTTTTTAGATGTGGGAAGCACTAGGCTGGTGAAGATCCTAGAGAAGTTTTAAACTATGTCAGCAAGGAATTAAAAAGAACAAAACCAATAGCAAAGAAATGTATACTCTTAATCACTCCAGTTCAGCTGAATGCCTTAGGCAGCAGGGTCCCCCCCCCCCCCCCCTTCCAAAAATAACCTGTAATCTTAGGCAAGGGTGATTGGACTTCTTCAAAGATCCAGCCAATGAATCTTTGATGAAAAGCAGAGTGACAAAAAGAGGCCTTTCTCCCTGGTATCTGAGCCTCCTCTATTCCGGTAACAGCTGTATGTCTCAATAACATGTTGGAAGACTTGACTTTACCTCCCAGTAATCCTCTCAATTCTAATCCTCTGAGGTTGGCTTTACAACCTGTCTTCTAGAGGTGAAGTTCAGAGGTACCAAGTGCTTGGAATAGCTAGAATTTGAATTCAGAGCTACAGAACATTAAATGTCAAGTGCTTTGTTTCTGCACTCCATGACCCAGACTCTACCTTTCTCCACAGCTTCTGCAGAAACCAATGAGGGTGTTTCTTTATCCCTGAGAGCTGAGGGTGTTGCTTCAGATGTGTTATGCTTCTAGGTGTCTATGAGATGATGAAATCACAGTGTGGTGGTGATGAAAGTACCTTTTTTTTTTGTCTCCCTAAAACGCTAAACATGGGATTAGTTTGATTGCTTTTCATGGCTGTTTGGTGAAGGAGTTTTGAGTTGCTTGTTTTGTGGCCCAATAAAGGGATGGAAATGATTGCTGCAAGTTTTATGTAATTCAGGAAATGATATTAAAGAAGCCATATTTGAAAGGGACTATGTTGCTCTTCCTCTGCTTTAATTTATTTACATTATTAAATTGATTTTCAGCTGACTTCCAGATTTCACATCAGGAAACTTTAACTGCACAACGACAAGTCAGTGCCCTGAGCAGCCCACTCTGTAAAACTGGCAAAAGAAAACCCAAATCAACTTGCTGTGTGAGAACGACTTACTCTTTTCTCTGTTTCTCCTGTGCTTTTAGGTTTGTAGTGCTTAACTCTTATCTTTTTTTCTTAAAAGCTGTTGTTAAGGGAGCTCTGTTGGCCTAGTGGCAAGAAGCTGCACTGCAATCCCAGAGATATGCAGTTGGAGTGCACCAGGTGCTCTGCTGGAAGAGAGGGACAATCTCCTCCTGTACCATTCAGATCCGGTTTTACAGTACACAAACACAAAAGAATAAACAAAGATAAAATTTTAAAAACTCTGCTGTTGATGTCTATAAAAGTGATATACATATATTTTGGTTAGAGTGTTATGTTGTAGAGAGTGATATTTCTCAAGTAGACTATCTGCGTCTAACTTGACATAGTCAAGGGATTTCACAAATAGTCTTATTACATTATAAAATTTATTAGAATGTACAAACTTGACAAACAAAATATGGTGGATTTAGGTCAGCTGGTTGCTTAGGCAATAGATTCTGTTCGTCTTTGACATTTAATTTAAGCTTCCCTTATCTGAGGGCCAGGAATAGGATAAGTATGTTCTGCATGTGTTATACTTCTTGCTCTGTAAAACTTACTTGCTGTTATCTGGAAATAGTTCACAATCAGTGACTTAGGGACAAGGCAGCCTTGTGAAATGTCCTGAGAATGCCTTTCTATAATGAAGTGCTGAGAAGTTGAATTGTGAAGACCCTAAGATGGGGTTTTTATTTTTGAAGAATGAAGATAGCTATATTTACTTTCTTGGTCTTTTGTTTAATTATCTTTGCTGAATACTGAATTGATACAGTTAAAAATAAGCTTACAGAAATCCATAATGAATCTAGCGGATGCCAAGAATCTGTGTTCTGTGTAATTGTTGTGTTTTCAGCAGTGCTGGGCAGAATTCTCTACATGGGCCACATGTGTGGAAACAACATTGAAAACATTTGACATACTGGTGGCTTATTTTCAATATATCTGAGAGAAATAAAGTCTGCTGCTGTAAAATCTGCACTTGCAGATGTGTTAGCCCTAAATAACCTTTAAAATTGGTTGTGGTGTGGTGGGAAATGTTGATATTCATGAGTGTTTTGACATGTTTGACATTTTATGTATGGTGTACCACTCTGTCTGTCTTCCGTTTCCCCCACCCCCAATGGTGCATATTGTCTTACCAAAGTACAGCCTTTGCTGTTTACTCTAAGTCTGTGTATTGAATGAGTAATTTGATGTTACTTATGCAAATAATAGCCAGCTTTTTATTGCTTTTCATACTATGACCACCCAAAACCTTACCAAAGTTTCAAGTATAAAACACATAATCAAATATATTTGATGCATGCTAAATATCTCACATGTATTATAGTTCTGGATTAGCAAATGAGGAAAATCAGTGCTTCTATGAAATGATTATCCTCTTGGAAGCTTTGGAATTTGTGCACTAGGGTCTGATGGAATGAATGGAGGTTTTGAAATGTGTCTGAGCAGCGTTTAAAATTGTCCTCTGTTCATTTCTTTTTTGGAAAGGGTGACAGGGTCCATATTAGGGAACTGCTAGCTGAATTACTATGAGATAACTATATTGTAAGAAAACATGCAATTGGGTAAATGTAGAACCACAGATTTTAAAAGCAACTTCTGAAGAAGCAGTAGGTTTGCTATTTGAGTCCCTTTCCTTTTGTGCCTTCTCCTGTGTTAGTTCTTAAATGGGATTGTATAGATGAGTTTGAGATTAAACTAACCTGTGATGAAGTGTTTTTCAAATTTATAAGCATCCTAAACATAGTAAGCATTTTTTTTTTTAGGATTGGAAGAAAAAATGTTTTTTTGTCTGTTGTTTTTTACTTAGTATTTTATTAAATTTTTGGTACATGTTTACATAATGAGTTAGATTTTCATGTGATAATTTTCACTCAGATTGTTCATTGACATTATATTTATTATAATGTTTAAAGGGAGCTCTTGTGGCTTAAGTGGTAAGGAATCGTCCTGCTAACCCAAAGGTATGTTGTATGAATCCACCTCCTGCTCTGCAGGAGAATGATGGATCGTTTCTTCCCATGTGATTTATTGACTCTGAAAACCCATTTGAAGATCAGCAGTGAGTCAGTTCTGACTCTACAGTACTCAACAACATGTAAACAACACTTAAGCATTCTTTTTAATTGTGTTTAGCTTTTCCCTTCCAAGTACTCTAAGTTCCCCTATCTCCTTATATTCTCATCTTCGCTTTTGAGTAATTGTTGACGTTTGGTCCATTGTGATAATTTTAAAATAGAGCACAGAGATTCTGAGCAATACACATTATTTTGTGTTCCACTCAGCTATTTTGCTAAATGGTGATTTAATTTGCAATTTCTCTACTGTTCCACATTGTCGAGCTTCTTAATAAGAATTTGAGTACCGCTCCATGTTTTTGTATCATCTTATCTAGTTTCCTTGGCTCCACAATCAACCCTCTTGGTACCAGCAGCCAGGAAATTAAAAGACTAATTACATTGGGAAAGTCTGCTGTCAGAGACCTGTCCAAAGTTCTGAAGAGTAATGATATAAATCTGGAGACTAAGGTGTGCCTGATTCAGGACATGGTTTTTGCAATTACTTGCTATGCATCAGAAAGCTGGACAATGACTAGGAATGATAGAAGGAGAAATGATGCCTTTGAGCTTTGGTGTTGGTGAAGAGTGTTGAATATACCATGGACTGCTAGGAGAACAAACAGGTTCGTCCTAGAGAGAGTGCTCCTTGGAGGCAAGGTTTCTAAATCTTCATCTGACGTACTTTGGACATATTGCAAAGTGGGACCAGTCCTTGGAGAAGGTCATCATGTTTAGGAGGGTAGAGACACAGAAAAAGAGAGGAAGACCCTTGATGAGGTGGATTGATTTCAACTACTGGGGTAATGGGGGTAGGTGTGTTGGAAACAGTAAGACTGGCACAGGATAGAGCAGGGTATAGGGCTGTTTTACATAGGATCACTATGAGTCACAAGCGACTCCATTGCACATAATAACAACAACAAAATCTAGGACCAGCTATTGTGCCCTGGTCAGAATTGGCTGTGACTGTAGCTGGGCAACACCTAATTCTGTTCTTCTATCAGGATTATCAGGATAGATAATGACTTGTATAGACTTGTTTAGTCTCTGCTCTTTTGGGTTTTTTTTTTTGTTGTTGTTCTTTTGCCTCTAATGAGTAGAAATTTGACGTTTTGTCTTGGATGGCCAACAATAAGCTTTGAAGACCTCAGGTATCACTCAATTATGATGTGGATTATGATTTTTTTGTGAACAGTCAGTTGATTAACACAATGGTTTGGATTGAAAAGCTTTTACTACTTTTAAAAGATAATTTTTATTACTCGTGTGATAAACATGACAACTGAACAAAGTTTGTATGACATCTGTTCAAACTTGTATAATGGATGGATTTGGCTGAAAGTGTCATGATTCAGAACTAATAGGTTGCTAATTATCTTTTCCCCTTTTAAAGCTGATGCTGTTAATAATGTGGCTTTTCTTTAAATGTTATTCTCTTTACTGTAACTGACTCTAAGGCTTTGACATTTTTTTGTCCCAGATATTTCTCCTGTTTTTAATCTCCACTTGTTATCACATGCCAGGACCGCACTGTACCTCCAGGTGGGAGGACAGAGGGGCAACTTTCTCTGTCTAGGGTGTCAGAGTTGCTTTTCCTCTCAAGCGGAAGTTTTATATGCACTTTCCTTTATACCTTCTCCCTCGAGACTAACACATCACCTCCATGACATGCACAGCAATTGTGGCCTAGGTTTGACATGAATAGCATAAGTTTACCTTCAGTAAGCAGAAGTATTTAATGTCGTTTCTTGGAATACAAATGGTACCAAGAGACCAACTTGCAAGCCTTGTCTCTGGGTATCCTCCAAGTTTCTCTTGTTGACTAACAAAGGCTCAGCCTCTTTCACTCTGTCCCTTTGAAGATTTTCCTTGAGCAACATTTCATGCACAAAACAAAACAACATAAAACTTTAGCACTGAAGGTGTAGTGCTGTTCTTCCAAAAACACTGTTTTGATTTGTAGAACAATGTGAATGATTATAGTCTGACACTAACAAGATTGTGAATCTCATTTTCAATGTTATGAGTTAGGAAAAAATGTAAGGCTCTTCTCGAATCGGCAGTGTTTTGTATGCTCAAAATTGCTTTTATCAAAATATGTACTGTTGATTCATTCATTACATTTCTTGTCTGTACTTAAGTGAAAAGCAAGAAAAAGAAAATCAAGTGCTTGTCTTCCCTTGAGTTAATTTCCCTTAACATGTATCCAAAATAAGCATTCCAGTGTGGCAGAATACAGAATAGTTGTGGAATAGAATGATTATAAAAAAGTTGGTGTGGGTGAGATGCATCATTCATTAGACTGCAAGTAGCAATATGTAGTATAGGGAAGGTAAGGTACTATAAACAAGAGCTGCAAGTAAACATTTTTTTTCCTTCCTATAACTAGAATACAAAGACTTGTATTATGTAGGCATGTTCATAAATTTTGATGATAACTTAGGGAAATGGAGCCATAAATATAAAAACAAGACATATTATTAAACTTATATGATTTTTACAGTGAACGCTTATTATTTTTAAAAGCCTTGTTCTTAGGATTTTCACTTAGAGAAATCAATCTCCCAGTACTGTGGATAGCCTAATCTTTTTTCTTCTTCCTCCAGCTAATAACAGTAGCTTCCAAAATTGAAGACTAACCTGCAGCAGTCAAACTTAACAACCCTTTGATCAAATTACAAAACTGGTGACTACAGGGCCCATGAAATCTGGGATTCAGCTTCACAAAATCATATTTGAAATCTTATTCAGATTATCACCAGCACTGCATATGTGCTGGAAATTGCTTGAAATACTGTAAATAAAATGAACTTCTGTCTTACAATAGGCTGACTTGTGTGGATTGAGTTGAGGTAGAGTGCTGTCATAGGGTTCTTATATGGCTTTATTGTTAATAATCGTTACAGTGTCATAAGGTTCTTATATGGCTTTATTGTTAATAATCGTTACAGTGGCCAAGATTACATTAATTACACTCACAAAGAGTACTGAATTGTGATTTTCAAGAGACAAGAGAAACACAGGCATCAAGTGAGATCAGAAATACAGGGGGAAAGAAAACTTCTCAGTTAAGACAGAAGCAAGCAAGCATACCAAATACACACCTCAGTATAACAAATTTGAAATCCAGTGTACACGTGTAAGAGAAATATTTGTAAAATGTTAATAATGCCTAGGTACACTCGAAGGAAAGGCTGGAGTGAAGGAAACAAGTAGGCAGGAAAATTCATTGCAGAATAGTTGAGGAGAAGCTTATGTGCTTTTGAAGCTGCATGCCTAGGACTTCTCACTCTCAGAGCAAGAGAGGTGATAAACCTTTTCTCTCTGAAGCATTGATGAGGCTATGCCAGCATCCTGCACGCAGCCCTAAACTTACCCAGCAGCAGCCGAGAGAGAGAGATGTTGACAAATTGGACAGATTTCAGAGAAACACAACAAAAATGATTAAGAAGCAGGAGCAATTGACTTATGAAGAAAGATTAAAAGAACCAATTATGTACTGCTTACCCAAACAAGACAAGCAGCAGAGTGGGGAGGAGAGACAAGAAAACCATGTCTGATTATTTGAACGGTGTAAATACCAAGGTGGGAGATGAATTGTTTGGATTGGTGCTTTGAAGTTAAGGGAACAAAATAAAGTGGAGAGGAATTTGGTAAATGATCAGAAAAATAATTTGCTGTGATGTTCTTTGTAAAATACGGGCAGCAATTTTGGGGAATTTGTAAACTGTGTTGTTTCTTCTTCTTTTTTTCCCCTTTAATGCAAAGCAAGACCTGTTCATTCATTATTTGGGAAACTTTTCGATGGGAAGGAGGAAGAGTAAAGTACAATGGTTTACTTCAATTTAGAATGTGCAGAACTTTATATGTACTCTAAATTAACAATAGCACAGCCAAATAAAGGTCAGACTGAATCTTAAATGAAGCCTCCTAAAAATAGGATCATTCCTACTTGCACAGGTCTTATTATTAGATCTACTCTTAGCTGTTCTGTAGTGGGGTAATCTTACCATGGGCAGGACGATGAGACAGTTTTTAATGTTTTCTTTTAATACAACATTCTCATAAAACTATTCTAATAATAAAAGTAATGTTGATGTGACAAAGTCTAGTGTCAATTGATGAAGGATGTAGGAGATACCTTTTTTTTTGCCTTTATTATTATTTTTCTGGCATGCATTTCTGAAACTTGGCTCAACTTGGATGGGCTAAGAACAAATGGAATGAAGTGACCACTTTAAAATATAACAAGCGTGGAGGTGAGGAAAGCACAGAGTTCTAGAAACCAAGCATGGGGGGGGGGAAATATCCAGTGACGGTGATGAATATAAATGGATTTAAAAACATTAATAATAAAAAAAATGTTTGTGTAAACTCCAGGCCCCTAATGTACTCCTGTTTTGCCTCTGGTAGCAGGAGGGAGATTCTCCTGTGCTGGAAAATGCAGCCTGTGAGGTAAAGAGATGCAGAAGGAGAATGTCATTATCTTGAGCTCTCCACTCCCCATGCACTTTGAAACTGCCTGCTGTCAGGCTTCTGAGCAGCCAACATATGCAGGCTTCCAGGGTGTGCGTGCTGCAGAAGGCTGTGTGTAATTATTTCTGGATACGATCCGATGTATGATTCCATGATAATACTGATTTATAGTCTGTCTTTATTTGAACTGATATTTTGTTACATGTAATTTAAACTTCGAATCGTGAAGCATTGTATAGGAGCCCCATTACTCTCAAGGTGGTGCTGCCTCAGGGATAGAACCGCACCACAGAACTTTCCAGGTTGTAATCTTTGTGGAAGTAGACTGTTACATCTGTCCTCCGTCCTCCGTGGGCTCAAATCACTGACCTTTTGATTGGCAATTAAGTGTTTAACCACTGAGCCACCAGGGATCCTCATATTGAGAGCACACACGTATTTTCTATAACGATATAGTGGTATAAATTGGTATTTAAACCCTGGTGGGTCAGTTTTGCTGATGGGAATAAAAAAACAAAACAAAACAAACAAAGCAAAAAACCCAACCCCCCAAACCAAACCCACAACCCTCAATAGTTGTTTTTACTATTTTTTGAAGAATGGTCATTGTTTAGAAATAGCAGATGATAAACTAAAAAAACTAAGTGCTTTTGAGTTGGAAATGATTTGTGACTGACCTTTCACTTGGTTCCAGAGGCTGTAAATTCCTTGGGAGGAGATTGTCCATCTTTCTTTGGGAGCCACTGGTGGATTCAAATCACCAGAGAGGTACAGCCTTAGCATTAGTAGTGAAACTAACTCCCTTTGCACTAGGCGGCCAAACTCCCTGAAACATAATAGTGTATGATAAATTATATCTACTAGGTACTGTCTTTACTACTTTACATTTCTAAAAGGATGTTTTAGACCAAAAAAGCCCCATATAATTTTAGTTTCAAGATGAAATATAAAGTCAATGATTTGTTTCATACTCTTATAAGTGATAGTCTTTTTCTTTACTATTCTTGTGTGTAAAAAACATTGGTTTTCAAAAGTGCATTTCCCTAGTAAAATTAAATGAACTATGGTTACTAGGCAATTTTATTTGCAGTCTAGAGGATGCTGTATGAATTTAAATTTTTTCCATTTTGTAAATGGTTATAATTTCTTTTTTATTCTAACAAATTCTTTAGCTCTTATTTTTAATAATTTTTTGCCTTAAAAGGCAGTAGAGAAGAGATTACTCAGGTGGACCCTAGTGGAAGTAAACATTTATAATTGCTTAAACTGCTTTACTTTCATTACAGTGCTAATGATTTAGTGGGGAAATGACCTTATTTTCTGTGGAAAAAATTAATTAACATAAACAAAGCTACTCTCCTTGACTTTTTCTTGTAAAACTAATGATAAACTTTTCTAACAAGGACCGTTACTGGTGTGCCTGTGTGTGTATTCGTGTGAACCAATGTGGATAAAGAGGGGGAATGATGTTTATTTTCAATGTTGTGACTAACATATTTCAAAGATTCTTAATTGTTCTACATAATTTAAGAGAAGAATCAATTTAGAATGATTTTACTTACAGTAACTGTATCTAAATTCTGGAGGGTTAAATAACTAAAAATTCATGGCTGTGGAGTAGGTTCCAAATTATTGTGGTCCTGCGGCCAGCTTCTGAGGCTGTTAATTGCAGTGAGAGGAGACTGCCTATCTTTATCCCTCATTTGAACCTCCAGACACACACAGCCTTTGGGTTAACTACACAATTTTCTATAATCAAGCCACCAGAGCTTCTTAAAGGGTGTTTAATAGTAAACTATAATCTGGACGTGTTGTAAGGAGGGACCAGTCCTTGGAGAGGGACATCATGTTTGGGAGGGTGGAGGGACAGTGCAGGAGGGGAAGACCCTCTATGAAGTGAATTGATTCAGTGACTGCGGTGATCGGGATGGGTGTATTGGAGACAGTGCGATTGGCACAGGACAGAGCAGAGTTTAGGACTGTTGTGCATAGGGTTGCTATGAGTCACAAGCGACTCGGTGGCACATAACAACAACAACATGCTTATTATATCAATTTGGTGACTTCAAGAATTTGTTCTTTGTGACATTGAGGTTTGTTGTTTTGGGGTTTTTTTTTTTAAACGAAAAATGTTTTTTAAAAAGTTTCTCAATAAAACATTACAAAAATTTTTTTCTCATGGCTTCAACATGGAATCTTAGTCCTAGTCGTTCAACTGGTATGGTAAATACTTTCTTTACTTTAACCATGAAATTATTTTGTCCTCAGATTAGACTAGAACATTTCCATAAATGAGTATGTATTTTTTTCCTCTTTCTGTGCTGTTGTGGTTTCTTTCTTCCTGCCTTTTGGAAGCAGAGATACGTTTGTCCAGACTGTGGAATCACACTAGGAAGCCGAAAGTTATGCAATGGGGCTATGTGAATAAGTTGTCTCCATTCTAACCAATTCACAACCCATTGCACAACATGAGGTTTCTTTGGGCACAAAGAATATTTTAATTGTGCAGTGTTTACAATGCCTGCTTTGTGAATGATATTCTTTTTGAGGTAGTTAACATTTGTTATCTTTTTAGGAAGATAAGCACTCATTTGTGTTTATAGAATTGTAAGATGATAAAATTGAAAAAGGTTTCGCAAGGTTGACTAAGGCCATATTTCTTTTTTTTTTTTTGCAAATCTTCTTTTGCATGCCAAAGATGATATACCAGCTTAACTTCATCTGAACAAAGAGTAATGTCATGTGATAGGGATATGAAAAAAATTGTAAATAGTTTAATATTTAAACACTAATTACTTTGAATACTGCATTAAAAGGAGTGAAAGATACAGCTTTGGTAAATTTCTGGGGCCTAGTGAAAATTTCTAGGCATTCAAGTGTTTTACCTCACAACACATTTATATTTCAGATAAACGTCTAAGAAACGACTGTTTTTAGGATGACTTTAGGAAGGGCATATTTTGCATATAAAATATTATGATAAAGTGACAGAATATTATAGCATTTAGTGAATGATTTAGTGAATACTCTCCCAAGTGTTTTTAGGATGCCAAGTGTAGCTAAATTACATTATGTACATTTGGCTTACTTATACAAAATGTATTTATTTATAGGGAAAGTAGTTTTTTTGAGATGATTCTTTAACATATGTGAATAACTTCCATTGATTTTTTTCCAAGGAACGAGAAGGCTTTGCGCTTGTGTGAATATGAGATGTTTTTGACAATGGTGAGCTTTGTTGCTTAATACTTTCTTTGTGGATTTATAAATAATGACTTATTGACTTATGTTGTAAAGATGTACACAAGGTAGAGGAAATGCTCCAGGCAGTAGATATATATTATTACATATACAGATACTAAATTGCTGTGACGCTAATTGTGGCATAAATAATGGCGTACCTTGCCAAAGACAAGCAAAACATTTGTTTAGTAATTAAAATAAAGCTTCTTTCTTTTCAGGTTCAAGGTTCATCTGTTTAAAACAGTTTAGGTCAAATAGACAAAGCATAAGCGAGCAGACAGGGCTGGTTTGTCATCACTTTCAGTGTGTTGAGCTCTTATTGAGAGTCTTAGTGTCTGGAGGCATAAAAAAAAAGGTGGTAACATGTTCAGTAGGACAAACTTTATTCTTCCTATTTTCCATAGACTCTGTAGACACATGGTGCCTTTTTGGAATTTCTTGGAGTGGAGGGGGGTTTATGTCTCCACCCAGTTTGTGCTGAGATCAGAGCACTGAAGGCAGAGCTGTTGATCCAGTGAGTTGTGATGCTGACTCAAAGGCAGATAGTTTGAATCCAACAGTGTTTCCATGGGAAAAAGATGAGAAGTCTCCTCCCTTGCGATTTATAGACTCTATTAGTTGGTTTTAACTCCACAACAATGAGAGTGTGGTTTAGTTTTAGGAATTAGACTAGTCACCTTGATTGTTGTTGTTGTTGTTATGTGCCATCGAGTCGTTTGTGACTCATAGTGAACTTATGTACAGAATCTCTGAACCTTGCCCTATCCTGAGCCAACCTCACTGTTTCATACACCCCTTCTTTTATTACCCCAGTTACTGTGTCAACCCATCTTATCTGGGGTCTTCCTCTCTTGCGCTGTCCCTCCAGCCTTCCAAGCATGATGTCTGTCTCCAAGGACTTAACCCTCCTGGCAACATGCTCAAAGAATGTAAGACAGAACTTCAATTCCTTGCCTCCACGGAGCAGCTTGGTTTCACTCTTGCTAGGACAAACCTGTTTGTTCTCTTGGCGGTCCAGGTCATGTTCAGTACTCTCCTACAGAGCCACAACTCAAAGGCATTGATTCTTCTACTCTCATCTTTAGTCATTGTCTAGCTCTCTGATGCATAGCATGTAATTTGAAGACCATAGCTTTGATCCAGTGCACCTTAGTCTCTAGACTGTCTTTGTTGTGGAGAGGTATCTGACAGCAGATTTTCCCAAAGCAATGTTTACTACTAGTCATTTTCGAAAAAAAGAAAGGTGTTCTGGTGGCATAGTTCTTAAGGAGGATGCTGCTAACCCAAAGACACTTTCTCTGGCAGTTCAACTTCATCAACGCTTCAAAGGAGACAGATGAACAATCTCCTTCCATGGGATTTACAACCTTAGAAAACCCACTGGGAGGGTCATCTATGAATTGATTCTGACTCATGACAATGAATTTTGAAATGTTTTAGGAAAATGAGGAAAAGAAGCAGTCTGTAGTGCTATGGTGAATTTATTTTTAATATTTAAAATAAGTAGCTTTATTAGGAAATAATTAAAATGGCATATAACAAACTGCATAAATTCAAAGGTTATAGACTGGCAAATTTTGACATATGCACACACACTGAAATTGTGACCACAGTAAATATTGTGAATATGTTAATTGGTTATCCCCCCAATTTGCTCATTTACTTTTTAACAATTGTTTTTATGGTTTAGGTGAAATTAGCTTTTAATTCAACGATTTATATGCATTTTGTTTTGTGGCACTAAACAGATAAGGATTTACAGATTTATATGATTTACACATCTGGATCTGACTAATTTACATAACAGGTTTTCAGAGCATTGACCCCTTTCAATGTTTTCTTCCACTTAACTATGTTAAACTCTTTTAACTGTAATTCAAAAGATGTACTTACTTCTTATTGAGAAGTATGAAAGGGAGTATGAATAATAATCATATATTAAAAAGGAACAAACCAAAACCTAACCTCATCAAGCTGACATGCCCCAAAACTTAGCTCACAAGGCAGGAAAGAGCAGGAAAGGATGAAGGATATGGGATGTAAGGAAGAAGGGAAGAGTGTTGTTAAATGAAACTCAAAAATTCATTGCCTTGGAGTCAGAACCAACTTCTAGCTGACTCTCTAAACAGTTTTCAAAGGCTGTAAATAGTGTGGGAGGAAACTGCCCATTTTCCTCCTGCAGGGCTATTGTTGGATTTGAACCTCCAGAGAGGTTCAGTAATAAAATTTGTGGAATACACCAGTATGAGGATGTAGTAAATCAGAATAGTGTGTGTGTGTGTGTGTGTGTGTGTGTGTGTGTGTGTTTTGGACTAATTGAGTGATAACCTTGATATGTGTCTTGGAGGAAGTAAGTGCAACCAGGGAGTTACTTCAAGGCAAAGTTGGTGAAACTTTCTCTCTCATACTTTTTTAACAGCATGTTGACAAGAGTGACTAGTCTTTGGAAAATGACATCATGCTGGGAAAGGCGAAGGATTAGAGAAAGAAGAAACTCTCAACAATGACTTGACATAGTGATTGTAATAGTGGGTTTGAGCATATCGTGAAGATAGGGAAATGTTCATATCTATTTTTCTTTCTTTCTTTCTTTCTTTTTTTTTTTTTACCGAAGCCTCCGCGGAAACCGCTGCGGGCTCCCATCCCAGGGCCTCCAGGCCCTCCCGCTGCACCGGCGTCATCCGCCATTTGGTGTTTTCTCAGAAAAGCTCTTTTTGTTTTTAAGTTCACTATGAGTCATAGTTAGCTTGATGGCACTTAATAACATGAACAACAGTATGAGCTCTAATGGCCTAATGGGGTAAAGAGTGCTTACTCACTATCACAAAGAAGGTGGTTTGAATCCACCAGGTGCCCTTGGAAGAAATATGAATGACCTCCTCCCATGTAATTTATGGCCTCTGGAAGCCTGATGAAGAGTGCTATGAGTTAGCTTTGACTCAATGGCAATGAGGTGATGTGTGTGTGTGTGTATATATATATATACACACACACACACACACACACACACACTTATACACATATGTCTAACAAAATTTGTCAACCTAGCAATTTTTAAAATCTAACTTAGTGATACTTATAATAATGGAGTTGTGATGTTGTGTGAAAACCATCTATAACTGTTGCCAAATTTCCCAAAACACCATTGTGTTGTATAACGTTTAGTATTTACAATGGCTTTCCTAGGCATTGAATTTGACTTTGCCATGTGGATGGGTGGGAATATGCAAATATGGCATCCTAGCCTATCCGTAAGGGGATTGGCTAGTCCTACCAATTAGCAAGGGGTTTGGCTAGTCTTGCCATTAAGTTGAGTAGATCCAGGAGCAGAATGAAAGAAACTTTACTACCAGCAAAGAAGAAAGAATGTAATTCATCCTTCAGGGCCAGAGACTCTTGTGCCAGCCAGAGAAGGACCTATGTGAGCAACAGCCATAGTAGTCACGGCAGAGAAACAGAGACCTGACATGAGATAGAGAACCAGAGACTTGACATAAGACCTTGGGACAACTACACCATTGGAACAAGCGCTAAAAGCCTTTGCTCAAATATGTTGGACAACTGGGGGTGGAAGGCCATAATTCATAACACTGCAAGGCTCAAGGCTGAGGCGCCTATGAGCACATTTTGGAAACTATCTTGATTATATTCTGCTACTAATCTGAAGTATAGCTTTTGACTTCTCCTATATGGTTCTGTGTGGTCTGTGAACTATCACATAGGATTTTGCACCCATTAAAACAATAAGATGAGTATTGAGATGGGTATAAAGAGGTGTGGGAGAGTGGGGGACATGTCTTACTTCATGGGATTTGTTATTTCGTGTTGTTAATGTTGTTGATGGGGACAGAGTCTCTTAGTGAAGTTGGTAAAAGTCAGATATGATTGTCCACACGTGGCCTTTGCTCTTTTTACAACCATAAACACACAATCTTTAAACAAAAACTTTCACTTTGCTCCTCCCTTCCACTCTTGGTAATAAAATGCTAATAAATATTAATCTCCATATATTTACTTCTTTGGGATATTTCATGTAAATGGGATCATATACTATTTGTCATTTTGTGATTGGCTTATTTTACTAAGCATAAGAATTTAGATGTTCATTTAGGTATCAGAAATTAATTTTTATTTATGGCTGAGTAGTGTTCCATTGCATGTATGAGTGAGATTTTTGACATCTTGTGTAGGCATTAAAATAAAAATAACAATCATTTGTAACTAACCAATGCCTATATTTATTGAGCCCTACATGTACTAGCCATTTTACATTAGGAAATTTATTTATGCTGTCTTTAATATGAATTACACCTCAATATCAAGGAGACAAAAATCCCCTCACCATTAGAACAATAGGCAACATCATGATAGCTGGAGAAATGAATTATCAAGGATTCTGTTTTACTTGGATTCACAATTAACATATATGATAGTAGCTGTCAGAAATCAAAAGATGAATTGCAGTGGGAATTAAAGTGCTAAAGAGAAAAGATGCCTATGATTAAGGTGTCTAAAGACTAAGTAAGATGTACCTGATAGAAGTCATGATATTTTAAATGAATTTTTATGCATCTGAAGAGTGAAATATAGTTAAAGTGAGGAGAAATACTTGCAAATATAATTAATAATTGATACGTGGAAAGTGCAAGGTATGAATGTAAGAATCTTAGAAATTGTAAAAAAATGAAATAGGATATATTTTCTACACATTAATGAACTGAGCAGTACTGACATTGATCACTTTGAATCAGATAATCATATGATCTACTACTTTGGGACTGAAAAATTGAAGAATGATGTTATATTTATAGTTAAGAAGTCTGTCTGTTTGGATGTACAGTGCTGTGAGTGATAGGATATTATCACATGTGTACAAGAAATACCTGTTAATATAACTGTTATTTAAATACATGCAGCTACAACCAAAGCCAAAGTTGAGAAAATTGAGGAATTCTATCAATGCTTGCTGTCTAAAGTTGACCGAGTATGCAGTTAAGGTACATGAAAAGTAATATTTAAGGACTGGAATGCAAACAATGGAAACAAAGAAGGAATGATGGTAAAAATTAAATTGGCTTGGTGATAGAAATGAGACAGGAGATTGAATGATTGAATTTTGTACATTCAATGATTTCTTTATTGCAAATACTTTTAAAAAGAAACAGATAACAACTATACACATGGACTTCATCTGATGGGTCTGTACAGGATTCAGATTGACTACATCTGTGGAAAGAATCTTTGGAGAAGTACAATATCAGCAGTCAAAACCAGGCCAGGTGCAGACTGTAGGACTGCCCATTAATGTGTGAGTTAAAAGTGAAGTTGAAGAAAATGAAAACAAGTCTTCAAGAACCATTTTTATCATAGGAGTATGCAATGAGGGTTG
>NW_006399760.1:29611983-29639729 GCF_000299155.1 Elephantulus edwardii | reverse complement strand
TTTAGTATAGATGTTTACAAAATTATTTATTAATTTAAAAAAAATTTATAGCAGAAAAAAAAAACCAAAAACCATCTCAAGAATAGGCTTAAAGTATTGAACACTAATCACTGAAGACCAGATGAGTTGAAGGACACATCAAAGTTATCATCCTTGAAGAAAGCTAAAGGTCATTACAAACACAGGGGAGGAAAAAAAAAAACACAAACCACAAACAAACAACCCCAAAATGGATGTCAGAAGAGACTCTGAAAATTATACTAGAGCATCAAGAAGCCAAAACAAAGGGAAGAGATGTTGAAGTAGAAGAGATGAATAGAAGATTTCAAAGGGTAGCTTGAAAAGGCAAAGTATTACAATGGAATGTGTCAAGAGCTTAAGTTGGAGAATAAAAAGGGAAGAAGTTGCTCAGCATTTCCTAAACTGAAAGAATTGAAAAACAAATTCAAGTGTTGAGTTGTGACACTGAGAGATGCTGTGGGCAAAGTCTTGAATGATCCAGGACGCATCAGAGAAGATGGAAGGAATACACAGAAAAATGTACTGAAGAAATAGATTAACACTGAAATATTTTAGGAAGCAGCATCTGACAAAGAGCCATTGGTAATGAGAGAAGAAGCTCAAGCTGCATTGAAACATTGACTAAAAAACATGGCTCCAGGAATTGATCGATACCAATTGACGTGTTTCTATTAACAGATGCAGCCCTGGATGTGCTCACCAGCCTGTTCCAGGATTATTGGGAGCACAGCTACTTGGTCAACTGACTGGAAAAGATCCACATTTGTTCCCATCCCTGAAAAAGGAGATCCAACAGAATGTGGAAACTATTGAACTGCTTGAACGGTATATTGACAGAGAACTGCCAGAAGTTCAAACAGAAGAGTTTAGGTTTAGAAGAGGTTGCGGCACCAGGTATATCATTACTTGATGATAGATGGAAATTGGCAGAAAGCGGAGAATACCAGAATGATGTCTATTTGTACTTTTTGACTATGCAAAATGATTTGACTGTGTGAATCACAACCAAATATGGCTAACACTGAGGAGAATTGGAATTCCAGAACACTTAGTTGTACTCATGCAATACCTATACGTAGGTCAAGAAGCTGTTGTCTGAGCACAGTAAGGGAACATTGTGTGGTTTAAAATCAAGAAGAGTGTGTGTCAGATCTGTATCCTTCCCCCATAGCTATTCAATCTCTACGATGAACAAATCATTAGAGAAGCTGGACTTTATGAAGGAGAATGTGATGTCAGGATCACTGCCCAACAAACAGATTTTCTTGCAATGTCCTATTGGTGTATTATTCTAGCCATTTAAAAATAATCTTCTGAAAGATTTTACTGGCAGTTTGTATTAATTATATTGTCCAGTAACTTATACAATCTATTGGGTTACCTTTTTTTTTTTTAAATGGGAACAAATACTTTTCTGCCAGTTTACCGTGCTGTGGTGGCTTAATGTTGCTGTGGTGCTTGATGGTATACCATTAGTATTTCAAATACTAGTGGGGTCACCTGTGGTGGACAGGTTTCAGTAATCTTCCAGATAAGACAGACTAAGTAGTAAAACTGGCTATCCACTTCCTAAATAACAGGCTTTCAAAAACCTTATGGATAATGGAAGAGCAGTAATTAGGAACTCACGAATATTCCATCTTGATAGTAAAATGGTACAACCACTCTGGAAGGCAGTTTGGCATTTTCTCAAAAAGCTGAACATAGAAATTCCATTTGACCCAGCTACTCAATGGCTAGGAATTAGAACTGAGACACAAATGTAGATTTGTACACCAGTGTTCACAGCAGCATCATTCACAATCTCAGTAACATAAAAACAGCCCAAATGTCCAACCACAATCAAAAGGACTGAAAAATAGTGGTATAGTCAGTCACACAATGGACTTCTACACAGCACTCAGAAGAAATGATTTTAAAAATTACAACACACTTGGGATAGACAAGAGAGCATTATGAGCAAATTAACTCAGTCTCATAAGGAAAAAAACCCCCACCAAAACAAAAACCCTGCAAAAGACCATTATTGTAAAAACAGGAGGATAACTAGTAAAATTTATGTAATGTGGGTCCAAGGGGGGAAAGGGCGGAGGAGAAGCATCAGATGGGCATAGTGTCACACAATTTGGTGGGTGGAAGGAAGAGGTAAAGGAAATGAGAAAGATTCAGCGTGAATTTGGGAAGACAGGATAAAGGTGGGCATAGTTCAATGGTGATTAATTTTATAAAACAATGAATGGGAATGATTGTATGAAGCACAATCTGAAAGGATAGTGTGAAACACAATGTATACAAACTTTATAGGAAACCAATATAAAATGGTTGTTATGTGCCGTTGAGTCACTTGTGACTCATAGCGACCCTTTGTACAAAAGCCTTAAACCCTGCTCTGTCCTCTCCCTATCTCTGACACATCCACCCCAATTACCCCAGTCACTGAATCAGTCTACCTTATAAGAGGGTCTTCCTCTCCTGCCCTGTCCCTCCACCCTCCCAAGCATGACATTCCTTTCCAAGGACTGGTCCCTCCTTGCAACATGTCCAAAAGATGTCAGATGAAGCCTCAGAATCCTTGCCTCCATGGAACAGCCTGGTTTAACCCTTTCCAGGTTGAACTTGTTCATTTTCTTAGCAGTCCATGGTACCCTCAATATTCTTCTTCAGCACCACAGCTAAAAGGCATCCACCTCTCCTTCTATCCTCCCTAGTCATTGTCCAGCTCTCTGATGCATAGCAAGTGATTGCAAAGACCATGGCCTGTATCAGGCACACCTTAGTCTCCAGAGTGACACCATTGTCCTTCAGTATCCAGGAGAGGTCCCTAATAGCAAACTTTCCCATTGCAATACATCTTTTAATTTTCTGGCTGCTGGTGCCAAAACACAAATGAAAAAATAAAACCTATCTTGGTTTTCTAATCTATTAATTCTACTGGACAAATACAAAACCTTCAAGAAATTACCCCTATTCTTTGTAAAAGACATTCTAATTTTTTGCAAAATTCTGATAAATTAAATACTTGTAACTTTAACCAAGTAGTAAGTTTGTATGTTGTTGTGTACCATCCAGTCAGAACTGACCCCTACCTGACCCTCTGGCAGGTTTTCAGAGAAAGTTAATCGCAAGGGAGGAGATTATTTTCAGAGACAGTGAATTGCAAGGGAGGAGATCGCCCATCCTTCTTCTTCGGATCAGCTGGTGGCCTCGAACTGTGTGCCTTTGGGATTGTAGCATAGCTTCTTGCCACCAAGTCACCAGAGCAGTCCTTGGCATCCACTTCCTAAACAACTTGCTTTTGGAAACTCTATGAACTTTGATAAATGTCGATAGTTGTAGAGGTGCTTAAGGCCTTTTGTTCATAGGGTTGCTATGAGTTATGCTAGACTTGAAGGCCATCAGTAACAACAATAACAAGTTTGTATAGTGTAAAAATATCAAATAAGTCTTAGGAACAGAGCAGTCTTTTATCACCACTATCTTCAGTTCTCCCCTCTTGGAAAAAACCAAATAAAAAATCCCAAAGTAAATAAATTTTAGTGGTTTTCCTAAGCATTTTTTCCCCCAGTTTCTTGATGATTTCTTAGTGTTGAACCTTTTAATTTACTTCATGTTACTATAATGAATGTATTTTAAATACATTCCTTTAAAAACCATTTTTTACTTCCTTTCTTACTTCTTTTCCTTGTTCCATCTTGCATCCTTTCAATGGAGTTATATTAGAATTTAGGCGCTTTAGTGGAATCTATTTGGGAACTCTGGAAACTATTGCAGTTTCAAAGACAGGCTGTTCAAATCCACTAGCTGCTCTTAGGGAGAAAGATCTCCACCCATGCAGTTAACTGCCTCTGCAATCTTGCTGAGGCTCAGCTGAGTGTGTTCGACTCAGTGGTACACAACAGTACCAACAACAACAGTGGGGTCTGTAGGGAGTCATGCTCCATGAGAGAAGGATGATCAGTCTCATTCTATGTGATTTCTCTAAAAAGTCCTCTGAAAACCCAGTGGAGGGTCAGCTATGAGTTTATTCCAACTCCAGGGCAATTACAGTGAGTGAGATGTCAGAATTTATACTTCATATAATAACACCTTCTTACGACTGTTATAAAATTGACATTAGACTACCATGCATTTTCCCCCCAGAGTTTATTTTTTCTTTTCATCTTTTGTTTGCTTGTTTTTAATGTAGCCTATCATTTGATTTCATGATCTATTTCTCATTTCTCCCCCTTTTTAGTGCATAGACTTGTGGCGTTCCATGTGAAAATTTTCTAAATTCTTAGATATTTTCCTCTAGTAGGAACCTACCTCACTTACCCCACCTCGCCACCTTGTTCCTCATTCCCCAGATGTTGGCCTAGAATGAACTTTGTTTGACCTAGGGCACAACCTGCATTCTAGGACTTTCCTTCACAAATCATTTGCCTTGGTTCTTATGTTTTCTTTACCTCATACTCAACTCCGTCTTGATTTTACTCTCCTGTGCTGTGACTCATCCTTTATTAACTTTAGATAGGGGTATATTGGACAGTTAAGGTTGTGGTCAACATGGCTGCCTATGATTTTCAGGTTTAGCAGTTACGATGTTGTCACTGCCTTGATAGGATCTGATGTAATATAATAATTCCCTTGATGAGAACTGATTTAGCAGATCTTTCTTAACTTTTCTCTTTCTGGATGCTGCAACTGGCTCATCACCATCTATTCTTTAGATTTGAAACAGTGGTGTATCTTACCTGCCATCTTTCAATTTCCCAGCTCCAAAGCCTTCAGTCTGCTGTCATACTTTCTGATCTTGACTTTGTTAACTTCTACAGTTACAAGAGTTGAAAAAACCCAGTCTCTTGTATTTTGATTTATGGACCTAGGATTTGACAGCTTATAAGCATCTGAACCATTTCTTTGGGATAACTCTGTCTTTATGTGTAAGCTTTATTGGTTTTGCTTTTCTAGAAAGCCCAGGCTAAGTGGGCTCTATGAAGAGGAATGTGATATCAGGATTGGAGGATGACTCATCAACCACCTGTGTTATTCAGATGACACAACCTTGCTTGCTGAAACTGAGAAGAACCTGAAACACTTCCTGCAGCAGGTCAAGTACTATAGCTTTCAGTATGGATTGAAGCTCAACATCAAGAAAACAAAGATTCCCATTAATGGGCCAATTGGTAGCAAAATGCTAGATGGTGAAGAGATCAAGATTGTTAACTGCTTCAGTTTTTTTGACTCCACAACACTTTTGGTTCCAGCAGCCCAAAATAAAAAAAAATTAAAAAAAGAATTGCATTGGGCAAGTATGCTGTCAGGGATCTCTCCAGAGTCCTAAACAGCAACGATGTTGGTCTGGAGACTAAGGTGTGTCTGATCCAGACCACGGTCTTCACAATTGCATGCTGTGTCTCAGAAAGCTTGGCAATGACTAGGGATGATAGAAGGAGAATTGATTGCCTTTGAGCTGTCATGCTGGAGAACAGTACTGAATGTAACATGGACTTCTAGGAGAACAAACTGCTTTGTCTTAGAGAGGGTGAAATCAAGTTGCTCTATGGAGGCTAGGGTTCTGAAGCTCCATCTGACCTACTTTGGGCAAGTTGCAAGGAGGGATCAGTTCTTAGAGAATGACATACTTGGTAGGGTGGAAGGAGACACTGGATGAGATGCATTGACTCAGTGACCAGGGTCATGTAGGTAAGTGTGTCAGAGACAATGAGGTTGGTTCAGGATAGAACAGGCTTCAGATTTGTTGTACATAGGGTCGCTATGAGTCGCAGGTGACTAGATGGCACATAATAACAAAGTGGATGAGATTTAAATATCCTGCAAACTTTGCATGTCTGAAAATGTCTTTGTTTTAATTCTTGATAATTTGGCTGGTTATAGAATTTAAGTTAAAAGGTTTTTTTTTTCTTTTTCTCTGATTCTTGAAACTATTGCCTCACGTTCGTTTTTCGTGGGACATGACTACTTCGCTTAGTCAACTGAGACACTCTATGCCCTTCTGATTACTGTTTTTTGGCATGTGGTTCCCTCACCATTCTTCCTCTCTTGAAACTCTTAGGCCTTTTAAATTCTGCTATTATAAGCTGTTATGATTCTGGGCCATGGTGTGTATCTTTCTTAATTCTCTGTGTTCTATATAGTCAGTGAACATTTCAATAATTCATTTGGTGGTAGCACCATCTTTATTCTGTGTTCTTTATTGTTAACTTCTGAAGGAAACACAGGATTTTTTACTTTTGGAGTTAATGTTCTGGTATAATTATTTCCATTTTCCTTTATTTGCTACTTATGACAATGACATAAATACTATGACTCTTTAAATAATGGTTGCTTTCACAATTAGGTATTTTTTAAGAAAAATACACCTTAAGGAAAAAGATATGTGCACATAGGTGCAGCATTGTTTATAAGAGTGAACACCTGAAAATAGCTAAAATATTTTCTCTAGGGGAGTTGTTGAATAAACTATGCAAATCATATAACATAATTGGTAAAAAAGAGATGAGATATATGAATTTGTGGGAAATCTCTGATACATTATAAAATTAATATTTATATTACGTGTTGTTGTTGTTGTTTGATGCTGTGGAGTCGTAGACGACTCATAGCGACCCTATGAATGAATGGCCTGAGCACTGTTCGTACATAGAGTTTCTGGAGGCAAGCCATTTCAGAAGTGGATGCCGCTCCTGCTTCCAGATATTATATGTAAGATACTTAATATTGTTGCTGTTATTGTGTACCATTGAGTCAGAACTGGCCAATAGCTGACCCTCTCTTGAGGTTTCAGAGGCAGCAAATCACATTGGAGGAAATTGCATGTATTTCTATTGCAAAACAGCTGATGGATTTGAACCTTTTACTTTGGTTTGCAATTTCTTATCGCTAAATTTATGTGCAAATGAAATCACTGCATATATATAGAATAGAATGCTTTTTACATAAATGCAAATGCATAGACAATCTCCTGGGATGCTATTGCAACTTATCCATCTGACTTGGTTATTTCTGGGGAAAGGAATTTTGCTTTGGTGACGAAATGCCTAAGCCCTTGATTGCTAACTGAAAAGGCAGAGGTTCAAACCCCCTGGATTATGGGTGAAAAAGACCTGGAATCCTGTTTCTATAGAGATTATAGCCCAGGACACTTTATGAGGTTTTCTACTCTGTTTTACAATGTTGCCATGTGTTGGAATTTACCCAACAATTCACAGCCTCACCATCTTCTGCGGAGGAAGGTTTGATTGAAGGTGGATGAACTTTTTTCATTACATCATCACTCACAGCCATTGAGTCACAACCAACTCATAGCTGATCCTTCCTTGGGTTTCTGAGGCTGTAAATGGTGTGGGACGAGGTTGTCCATTTTTTTCCCAGAGGAACCGCTAGTGGATTCAAACTACTAAAGAGGCTTAAATTCCCTATGGATTACTATACTTGAGTTGCCTTTTGCTATCTACTTCACTTTAAATTGATTCTTCTTTTTCCACATCCCCTTCTCCCTAACCAAGGATCATCTATGAAATTTGTAAAAAAAAAAAAAAAAAAGGAAAGAAAATCCAAAACAGTTTACCTTTTTATTACCACTAACTGAAATTAATGAAGAAGCTCTCACCTCCCATTTAAATTTTCTGTCACTAGTTCTGATATCTCGTTGGAGAGGTAGTTTTGTAATAACACAGCAAGCTGCATTTCTCATTTCTTGATACTCTATTAAGCAAAAAATATATTTGTCACTATTATGTAACATTTTCTGCCTTTATTGAAGAATGCATAGAGTACAAAGAAAACAAGATTCATTCAACTGCCTTTGGCCATATGAATCAACCTAGGGTTGAGAGTTCCTTTTTCCCCCATGAAAGTGACTCCCTTATTTTTCTTTGACTTTTTTATGCTACTCTGGAAGAATAAATGTCATACAACGACTTTAAATTTGTACTATCCAATAAACTTTAAAGGGAGAAAATTTTGCTTGTTTAAGAAACTGTATTTCATTTAAAGCTACACCCTGCTGCAAAAATACAAGTCTATTCATAATAGCTAGTGAAAAAATAAGACTTTTTTGTAACTAGATCATTTGGAGAAGAAAAATATTTCAAAGCATCTGGATTCTTTTTTGTCATCACAAATTACTTGTTTGCTAACACTTAGTTGTTTGAAAACTTCCTCAAAGTTGCCTTTTCCTCTAAGAACCCCACTCAGGGTTCTTTTTGTTACCTGTCAGTTTCACATACCAAGTTCAGACTCAGGTTTTTCAACATGTTGCTACTGAAAGAGTTCATGCAAAAGGAGCTAGAACAACAAGGTGATGACGTGTTCTGTTTTCAATGTCAGCTTCCTTGTGTCTAGGTAACATTTTCAGAGCATCAGACCACGTGTTCTCCTTGAAGGTTCTGGATCCTTCTGTAGACAGATATTTGTGCAATTTGACTCAATTAAAACTTTTTTCATGTTGACTCACTGCAGTGTTTATAAAGGTAAATAAACAATCTGTTCTCAGTACTATGGAGGAAAGGAGAGAAGCTCTTCTTATCCAAAATGATGCTTTTTATATGTCAAGGTTTGTCTACTTTATATCATCCTTATTTTTCAATTGTGAAAAGAATGAATGTTCAATCTCCTTGAAAGGAAAGGAAAACATACATGCTCTAAAAGTGAAAAAAAAATCTATACTTAAACTATGTTTATTAAAGGGAAGAGTGCTACACATTAAACACTACAAAAAGATTCTGCTAAAGTAAAGATTTCATCCTATAAGACAGTATGCTTGCATGAATCACTACTGCTTAGTAATGTATGAAGAAAGATCATTTCCCTGGTCAGAAAGATGCAAATTAGTTTGTGAAAATAATACAATTTATATTTTATTAAAAACTTATGATAAAAACTACTGGCATATCTACTGTTAACAAAATTGCAAATATTTGTCACTGCTCATGTATCTATTTCAAGGTTATAAATATTTACTAAAAAGGAATCAATCTCTAATCAAAACAAATTATAATTCAAGGACAAGATAATATCATGGTTTGAAATTAACAATCAAAAATCAGAGAAAGGAATCACTGAAGCCCTTATAGTGTGATCTGCATTCTTTCATACCTGGTCCCATCAGACAAAGAATTCATTACCTAAAATTATGTTGATTTTTTTCTTTTTTAGTAGTCACTTAATTAGAGTCTTGCAGTTACTCTTCTTTGATCCTTGCTAAGAATTTCGGGTTAGCCAAATTCATGAAATGTAGCTTACTATGAGGTGTATAAGGGGAGAGAAGCTCTTCTTATTCCAAAACTACTTTATATGAGCATTGAGACAGAATAAAGAAACCAACCACATAGAGCCTTGCAAAAAAATTGCAAAAACTTACAATGTAATCCATTTCCCCCACTTCCTCCCTTTAATGCTCATTTTCATCTGCCTTTCCCTCCTTTTATATCCTCACAGCTTTATCCTTGGACAAATGCTTCTCTTTTGGTTTTATATGATTGGTGTTTCTAAGAAGTGTAAACTTCTCTGGTGTTGATAAGCCTAGCAATTGTTTGGCTGAAAGTTAAGCCATGAAGATGGTGTTATTTCAAGTTTGAAGTGTGACTAAGAGCCCTTGCCTGGAGTTTCCACCAGCCTCTATCAGACTGATAATCCTTGCCTCTTCTAATGTTCCTCAGTTTTGTTCTATGTATTCCTTCACTCTGTCCAAGGTATACTAGGGGTGATAGCAGGTGATTTCTACTTCTTTTAGTCTTACGATCAGGAAATAGACACTTATATAGCCTATTATTCCTTTGGGTTGACAGCGCAATTCCTAACCACTTGGCCATTTCAGCTCTCCCATTAGTCCTTTAGATTAATTGTTTTTATACATATTTTCTTTTCTTGCTCTTCATTTTGGATGAGGCGAGACCAACAACTGCACCTTTATGGTTGTTCTCAAGCTTTTAAAATCTTCGTTGCTACTCACCAAAGTAGGAAGAAGAATATTGTCTTTGTTGGCTGTGTTATGCCGGTTGACTTTTCAGACTTAAAGACTGATCTGTCTTAAGATGATAGTCTTAAGGCCCCAAAACTATTAAATCATTATTCCCTCAGAGCGTTTAGCTATGATTAAAATGTTTACAAAGCTTATTGGCTCTACTGTGTGTGTGGATGCATTCACAGCATATACTGCACACAGAACCTTAGACAAAAAAAAAAGGTATTCACTTTATCCTCAGGGCACTGAGTAGGCATTTACACATGTCACTAAGAAATAATACCATTTTTATGTGAAGATGATGATGTATATAAGGATTGTTTGGTCTCTGTAAAATAAAAACCAACCTACCCTTTTATACTCAATCAGTTCTGAGTCATAAAAATATCTTCAGCAGGATTCTGAGAAAGAAACTGATCTTCTTTCTCTCTTGGAAAAACTGGTAGATTTGAACTTCTCACCTCTTAAATGGCAGCACACCAGACTCTTGCCTTATAAAATAGGGAATATAATAATATCATCTTTACAGGGTTGTCTGTGAACAAATATATTGATGCATTTAAAAGATAGTAAGCATTCCATCAATTTTAACAAATCACCCATTTGTTTATAAATCGACTTGTTAGAAAAAAATTCATCTAAGTCAATTGACTAAATAAGACCTTATATATGTAAACCAATTCCATATTTGTGATGTTTTCTTTTTAAGAACAGGAAACAAAGCAAATAGCTCCTGAATAAGGAAAAAACAATTCTTATATGTAACCAGTAATTACTATCAATTCAAATTAGATTTTGAAAGACTCAATACACAGAAGTGACAGTGAGGAAGGAGAAAACAAATTATAAACTGGAAAAACACAACAATGTGGTACTACTGCCTGTTTGTTGTTGTTGTTGTTACTATGTGCCATCGAGTCGCCTGCGACTCATAGAGACCCTATGTACAACAGCCCTAAACCCTGTTCTGTCCTGTGCCAATCTTATTGGTTCTGACACACCAACCCCCATTACCCCAGTCACTGAATCAATCCATCTCATCGAGGGTCTTCCTCTCCTACACTGTCTCTCTACCCTCCCAAGCATGACATCCCTCTCCAAGGACTGGTAGCACCTTGCAACATGTCCAAAATGTGTCAGACAAATCTTCAGAATCCTTGCCTCCAAGGAGCAGCCTGGTCTCACCCTCTCTAGGCCAAACCTGTTTGTTCTCCTAGCAGTCCATGGTATATTCAATACTCTTCTCCAGCACCACAGCTCAAAGGCACTAATTCTCCTTCTATCATCCCTAGTCATTGTCCAGCTTTCTGATGCATAACAAGTAATTACAAGGACTATGACCTGGATCAGGTGCACCTTAATCTCCAGAATGACATGGTTGTTAATCAGTACTTTGGAGAAATCTCTGACAGTTGACTTTCCCATCACGATACGTCTTTTAATTTCCTGGCTGCTGGTGCCAAGAGTGTTGATTGTGGAGCCAAACAAACTAAAGCTGTTAACGATCTCAATCTCTTCACCTTCTATTATAATGCTGCGAGTAGGCCCAGGGGTAGAATCTTTGTTTTCTTGATCTTGAGCTTCAATCCATATTGAAGGCTGCAGTCTTTGATCTTCTACAGCAAGCACTTCAGGCCCTCCTCAGTTTAAGCAAGCAGAGTTGTGTCATCTGCATAACACAAATAGTTGATGAATCTTCCTCCAATCCTGATGCCACATTTCTCCTCATAGCGCCCATCCTCCCAGATAATCTGTTCTGCATATAGATTGAAAAGCTATGGAAGTAGGTCGGACCCCTGGCTTGCATCCTTTCTTTTTTTTTTTGATGTATTTTTTGTTTGCTTTCTCTGATTACTGACTCCACAGCTCACCTAGTCTTTGCTCATTGGTGTTCAAAGCCTCAAATCTCTTCCTGAGATGGCTTTGAAATTCAGGTGGTATAGACTTAAGGTAAAATTTTGGTTCCCATAGATTTGGTTTAATAGTCCTTAGCTTCACCTTGAACTTGCTTATGAGTAGTTGGTGGTCTGTTCCACAATCAGCACCTGGCTTAGTTTTCACAGCTGATATTAAGCTTCTCCAGTGATTCTTTCCACAGATATAGTAGATCTGATTCCTATGTATACCATCAGATGAAATCCATGTGTAGTCTTCCTTTATGTTTCTTATAAAATGTATTTGCAATGAATAAGTTGTTAATTTTTCAAAATTCTATTATTCTATCTCCAGTTTCTTTCTGCCACCAAGTCCATGTTTTCCAACTACTGATCCTTTTTCTCTTTTCCCAACTTTTCCATTCCAGTCACCTATTTTTAGTAATGCATCTTGATTGCATGTCCGATCGATCTCTGACTGCAAAAGTTGGTAGAAATAGTCTATTTCTTCTTCTTAGGCTGCATATATTTGGTGCATATATATGGACAATGATGGTATTCACTGGACTTTGTGTGCATATGGATATCATCCTGTCACAACATTATACTTCAAGATGGATCTAGAAATTGCTTTTTTAACAGTGAAAGCAAACCTATTTTCCTTCACATAGTCATCTCTTGCATAGTAGATCATACGATCATCTGACTCAAAATGTCCCATGCCAAGCCATCGTACTTTGCCAATACCTCGTATGTCAATATTTACGTGTTCGTGTTCCATTTCTTTCTTAACAATGTCCAATTTTCCTACATTCATGGTTCTCACATTCCATGTTCCAATCACTAGTGTCTGCTTACAACTGTCCCTCCTCCTATGTGTTTCCATACCTGAGAGCTCAGCCTCAGTTGCCATATCTACTTATCTAAGTGTGCGCTATTATACATGGGGTTTATGAAGACCTGCTATTTCAGAAGTGGATGGCCAATGCTTCTTCTCAGTCTGTCTTAATTTGAGTGCTCAGATTTAAAACATTATCTGACTCACAAGCATGTTACAGAGAAGAGCACATGAAAGATATTTCCTAATTGTAGAAATAACCAATAGATTCAGTGTTGTCCCTGCCCTTGACATGTGTGTCTTGCTCCATTCCTTTCCCTGCTCCACCAGCATTCCCTTCTACTCCTACCCGCTCCATGCAACACCCATTTCCTCCATCCAGTCTTTGATGTGATGACTTATATCTCAAGCTTCCTGGGCTTCTGTGATTCTGAAGCCTCAAGCTGATGCCAGCTTTTTTTCTACTGTGGCCAGTAACTCTTCAGTTTTGGAATCTGCTTATTTACCTGCTTTTCCCATTGTATTATCTGTTTCATTTTAATCTCCAGCTCTAGTCTACAGACTAGGTACTCAATTTCTAAATGAATTAGCACTGTTTCTAAATCAAAGAATAGATTTTTCTAAACCAAGATTTGTATTTGTCTCAGTGATTCTTTTTATGGAAGGATTTGCAATATAGTTATTCTAGGCATCAAATGATACAAAGTTTTGAAATATGTTCAAGACCAATTCAAGCAATACCTTGTGAAGATTTATCTCTTTCTCTCACACATACTTATTTTAAAATAACTTCCAAAACCTTTTCCTGGAAGTGAGTTGTTTTGATTACCCAAATGCGCACATTTCCAGTGGTTTGAATCCACCAACTTTTTTGACGGAGAAAGCGGGACAATCTCCTTCCTTTATAATTTACACCCTTGAAAATCGTATGGAGGGTTTGATATGAGTCGGAATATACTTTACAATGTGATTTTGATGTTGTTAAGCTTTTTGAACAATGTAAAATAAACATTGTGTTTCTGTATCACAACATGTACAGTCCTATGCTTGCACTGTTCAGAATATATAGTGTCTATTGATTTTTGTCAATACTTCACTAAACTAGGTTAAGCTTTTCTTGATTGTCAACTGAAAGCATGGCAGTTCAAACTCACTCTTTCATGGAGAAAGATGTAAACTATAATCCAAGGTTTGTTTTTATTGTGTACTGTTGAGCTGGAACCAACCCACAGCTGACCGACTCTCCAGTGGGTTGTCAGAGGCAGTTAATCACATGAGAGGAGATTGCCCATCTTTGTCCTATGGAGCATCTAGTGGCCTCCAAACTCATGCCTTCAGGATTGCAGTGCAGCTTCTTGCCATTAGGTCACCAGAGCTCTCTCCAAGCTTTATAATCCATAAAGCTTACAGCCTTGGGAGCCCTAAAGGACAGTTCTGCTCTGTCCTATGAAACAGAATAAATTAAGCCCCCCGAAATGCTGCCATCAAGTCCATTCTGATTCATAACAACTTCTCATTAGATTTCTGAGACTATAAATCTTTATTAGAGCAAACTGTAGAGTAGATAGGGTTGTTGAAAGTTTACCCAACAAGTGTTTGGGCCAGAATCGAACTCTGGTAGTAGGAGATCTTATGGAGCAATGTGCAACATTCTGGGCTAAAATGTCAGTAGTTTGAATCCACCAACTTCTTTATGAAAGAAAAAGTAGACAACTTGCTTTTTAAATTTCTTTTATATTTGCTTACAAAGTTTATATATATTGTGTTTCACACTTGTCTTCATTCACATTGTGTTTCATACAGTCATTCTCATCCCTTCTGTTTTAGAAAATCAATCACTGTTGGACCTTGTCCATCATTACCCTGTCTTTTCAAGTCCCCACCAGATCCTCCCCATTTCCTTCACCCCTTCCCTCCACTCACCAAACTATGCAACCCTGTGGTTTTGTCTCTATGTATGCTCATCCCTCTGCTCTCACACCTTCCCCATTGGGCCTCATACATGTTTTACTAGTTATCTTAGTTTTACAATAATGATCTTATGACGTATATGACCTTATGAGACTTATTTCACTCAGGACAATGCTTTCCAGTCTCTCTCAAGCTATGTGGTAATTTTTAAAAACATTGCTCCTCCTGAGTGCTACATTGTATTCCATTATTTGAATGTACCACAATTTCTCAATCCATTCAATTGTGGTTGGACATTTGGGCTCTTTCCATGTTCTTATGATGGTGAATAATGCGGCTATGAACACTGGTGTACAAATCTCCTTTTGTGTCTCAGCTCTAATTTCCTTGGGGAATATTCCCAGTAGTGAAATAGTTGGATTAAATAGCTTTTTGAGGAAATGTCAAACTGCCTTCCAGGGTGGTTGTAGCATTTTACAATCCCACCAACAGTGTATGAGAGTTCCCACCTCTCCACATCCTCCTCAACATTTATTGCTTATGGCCCTACTAAACCTTGCCACTGCTACTAGGGTGACATGATATCTCATTGTGGTTTTCATTTGCATCTCTATGAGGGAAAAAGGAAGCAATTTGTTTAACTCCAGTGGGTTTGGGTTTGGTTTGAGTTAGTGAAGCTCTAGAGCCATTACTCTTAACTAGTACACTGTATTAATTTCCAAATGAATTAACATGTGAATGTTCAATTTTATATAAAGAAAAAATTTTAGTGACACAGTTATAATTTGTGAAGTTTAGATTTGTTGCGGGATGTTGAGGAGGAAGGTAGGGTCTCTGGCCAGGACAGATCACCTAAGCTCCAGATAAGTGCAAGCCTCCCAGTGGCCTTTAATATGGGGCAGAGAAAGCTCCCCTGTGTTTGGATGTACCAGCTTAAGAAAGCTTGCCACCAGGGAAGTTGACTGCTGCATCTGTTGAGCTGGGAGTGGTCTGCATGAGGCTGAGGTTCTCCTAACCAAGCCACGTGTCCCTCCTCTGTAAGCCCACCTTATCCTGTCTTCCTGTATATAAAAGTGCACTACAGATCCCAATAAAATTGAGCTGGATTGACTCTCTGATCCTCTCCTGAAGTGGTGTATCTCCATCGTGCTTACCCCCATCAGGGTAACTGTTAAGTTGCCAGTACACTGACAGCAACATAGATTGTTACTGATCACGATACAATCTGGTTGACTCAAAAGACTATATACCGTCCAAGTGTCCCACTAGATCTACTAGATCTCTTAGTAGAGTTATTCTTTGGGGAAAAGATAGGATTTCTAGAAGTTACTGTAAAGAAAACTTTATTTTGCCATGGAAATGGTAAACTTGTGCAATGCATTATTGCATACTTTGCATGGTCAATTAATTTAACTTATTCTTAAATACCTCAGAGGGCATAAAGGGTAGTATATATGACAAATAAATTTGGAAAAGGCATGTGAGAGCCCTGAAACCTGATAGACTTCCTCCTGAGGATGGAACTGGTACTGGTACAGGCCTTCTAAATGGGCAAGGGTGCCTGTAACACACTGTACTCTCTGAGAAATCTCCAATATCTACTTTGGGAGAGAGAGAGAAAAAAAAAATTAACAAACAAAAAAACCCAACAAAACAATCCAAACACACAAAGCAATTAACAAAACAATTTTCCCTATACTTTTAGTTGCAAATGTGACTCCACTCAGGATTTTAACTTGAAAATGAAAGAAATCTCACTTTTTGCTCAGTTTGTTTCATATTATAGTTAGAAATCAGGAGAATGAATGAAGTCCTTCAGAGCAGTGATTTAAAAGTAAACACTCAGCAGGAGCATCTTGAACTTGTTACAACTATTTCATTGTTCTTAGGTGCTAGTTAACTATGACTTATAGTGATCCTATGAGCAACAGATCTGCAACTCGCCTTCTCCTGCAACAATCTCACCATCTCTGATATGCTTAAGCCTATTGTTAAGGTCCTTGGGTCAATCTATCTTTTTTTTTCTTTGTTTGTGAGGGAGAGGGTTGTTGGTTGTGGTTTTTTTCCCCTTTCTTTTTTGTGTACTGTAGAGTCAGATCTGACAGGCACAGGAGGAGATTGCTCCTCCTTCTGAAGCAGAGCATCTGAATCGGTCTTGTTGAAGTGTTTCCTTTCTTCCTCTGACCCTTCTCCACCTCTACCAGCAGGATTTCCTTTTCCAAGGACTGATGCCTCCTGACAACATACACAATGGATTGAGATGAAGTTTCATCATCCTTGCCTCTAAGGAGCACTCTGGTTGCACTTCCTCTGTGATAGATTTGTTTGATCTTCTGGCAGTCCTTGGGATATTCAATACTTTTGCATAAAAAGTAATCGAAAAGACCATATCTTGGATCAGACACCTTAGTTTTTAAACTGACATCAGTCTCTTTAAGCATTTTGGAGAGGCCCTTGACAGTAGATTTTCCCAGTGCAAAATATCTTAATTTCTTGACTGTTGTTACTGAATGTTGATGTGGATCCAAGTAAAATGAAGTCGTTGATAACTTCAATCTTTTTTCCAACTATCTATTGGTCCAGTGGTGAGGACTTTTGCTTTCTTGATGTTGAGATGTAATCCAAATTGAAGACTGTAGTCTTTGATCTTCTGCAACAAGTGTTTTAACTCCTCTTTATTTTCAGCAAGTAAATTTATGTAATCTGTATTAAGTCAGATTGTTGAGTTTTCCTCCAATATTGATGGCAATGTGTCTGTCATGCAGCCCAGCCTCTCAAATGATTTGTTCAGCATACACATTTAATAAGTATAGAGCACGTTTCCAACCCTGATACACATCTTTTTTATTTTAAACTGTGTAGTGTTCTTTTTCGTTTTTAGACAATGGCTTCTTGGTCTAGATACAGGCTCATTTTGGTAATTTGTCAGAATTGGTTTTAGGAATCAAAACTAGGGATTAATGTGAAGTTAAAAGAATAGAGACATAGTATATTAGAAAGCATGAGTTAAAATAAAGCTTATATTTATTGTAGGAATATATGATAGCTTTGTTTCTTTGGGTGTTTCTTGAGGATATGAAGTATTGCTATTAAAAAACATCTAATATTCCTGAGATAGTCTTAAGGTGAGGAACCTTAAGATGCTTGCTTTGAAGGAAGGATACGTAGATAGATATAAACAGAAAAGAGAGAGAACTCTCTGGTTGCTGCAGTGATCCAGGCTAGGTCCCAGACATACGAGTAAAAGAAGCATCTTAAACATTCCGGCTCTACAAAATACTAAATTAAGAATATCTGAGGCTCTAAATATGTTGCCCCATCTCAATTGCTTGAAGCACAGAATCATGGGCATAATACATTGTCAAATAGTTTGTACCTGAGGAATAGACAGCACTTTATAATCTGTGATATTCATGGTATGAGTTGGGCATGAGTTAAAACAACGTAATGACTGTGCCAATGTGGTGTTAGGATTTTTGAAAATGGCTTTTTTATCCATTTGGATTTTATATGCCTTTGATGCCTCTGGAAGTATTGTCTTCAGCTGTATCAACTGCAGACACATGACTTACCCATTGATCAGCATCTTCAACATAATCAACAGCTGTGAAACCAACATAAGAGAGGCCAATACTAGAGAAAGAGCTAACCCAACTGTGGAGATACTCTGGGAGAAGTGTAGTCTGATGGAACCCTGGAATCAAAGAATTAAAGATTTTGCTTCTGCATGACTGAAGGATGAGGTGACTTGTGACTATTTTGAGACAAATCTTCCTGGACAATTGGGGAAACCAGAGGCTTTTTGTACTTGTGTTGCTGGATTAAACCTAGACTTTCACTTATTGACTGAGACACTGTCTGAACTACTAGAGAAATTGTATCTTGCTGTTAACCTGGCTGGAGATTGTGGAACTTTCACTGAGTAATATTTTTTCTTGACTCTCAACTTATTTCTTTAATAAACCCCACAGCTCTGCTTAAAGTCTGTGAGTCAATTTGCAAAGAACGTTGGACCCTGTGATTAGTAGTCTTGGTTTCTCCCATTTCGTCCTTTCTCCTTTTATAGTCTAATACTCTAGTGCAATTTATAGCCTCTGAAAACCCACTGGTGGGTCAGATATGAGTTGGCTTTAATTCAATGGCACATAGCAACAACAACAACAACAACAATAATCTTAGTTGCTGATAGTTCTGGAAATTTAGAAAAGATTTTCAGCAGAAGTGTGTCACTTTAAGCTTGTATTTTACTGAATATGAATTTAGAAGCAATTTTTAGAATAGATTGGATGGGAAGGAAATGACTTATGAAGCTCATGCAATAAACTAAGCATGAAATTGCAAGAACATTGGTGGTGGTGTTGGGAGTGATAGGGAAAGAAAGAGAATATGAGAAGAATTTAAAAGGAAAATACAATATCACCTGAAGAATTCTTTGGTAAAGAGGAAAGAGAAAAAAAATTGGTAACCCAATTAAGAGACATGATAAATGTAAAATAATATTGAAAGACATATAGGATTTAGTTCAGATGTTTTCCTTTGGAGAGCTAGTGAGATAATTTTGAAATATGTAATGTAAGAAAAGAATAAAACACAAACATTATTGCTTATTGTGTAAGTTGTTAAATGAGTGATATTTTTCCCCCAAGAATCACAGGGTAGAGTTGAATTGTTTCTGGGGGGAAAAAAGTAATTTTCTGTCTTGTATTTAATTGATTCTAACATTACTAGATAGAGCTGAGTGACTTTCATGGCAAGTTATTTGAGACATAGGTTTTTAGGAAACTACAGTAAGTGAGCAAGACAAAGATAATCATTACAAAAGTGTGGCCCCAGCATAAGGATTTGCCTTTTTTTCAGAGATAGGAATGGGATGTGAAGGGGAGTTCATGGTAGGAGGGAGTAGAAGTAAGTTGTTGGGGAAGCCGGTAATGATTCTTAAATGAAAAATGGGCCTAACTTGACTCTTTCTTCCAGTAATGTGATGCTCTTAAGTCTATTCATACAGTCATATATTAATGTATAGTAGAGATGGAGACATGAAAAGAGTTGTTTTATGACTATTGTCTTGTAAAACAATCTGCTCTAGATTCTTCCTTTGCTTAGAAGTTAATGGAATCTAAAAGAAACCACCTACCTTTAGATGGAAAATATTTTTAAGTTCCATTTTCATAACTTAAAGAATCATGACAGAATTGAGAATTTAGAAAATGATATTATGGCATTTAGTTAGCTATATGGAAATATATGAAAAGGAACAAATTTTCCCTTTACCAAATATGCTTATGCACTATCCATGATCTGTACCTGTCAAACAATATTTGATTTCAGATTTTAAAATATTTGTAGTTGCTTATAACAAGCTTTAAAACAATATATGAAATAGAGCCCAGAGACCCCAAAACACTGAATCTAGGGTTCATAAAACATTTATAAGGACAAGCTGATACATCTCTTGAGGCCATCCCCATTAATACTCTGTGACTATAGATGTCTGAGGAGCATATTAATATGCCCATTAGCAATGTAGGTCTATTTCATTTTTGGGTCAAACAGTCAAAAGAATCTCTCTCTCTTTTTCTTTTCTTTTTCTGATTGCTCTACCTAGGCTGTAACTAGCTGAACATTTACAACTCTGAATGATATAATGCAATTAAGACTCTCTATAACATTCTAATTTGCATATCTCATTATATGGAGTGACACTATTAGAAGACATGTGTTGAAGCTTTCAAAATGATTATGATATGTGAATGTATTAGAGGATGAATATGCTTTGTTGAACCACGATTGTACAATATTCACAGGCATACTTAGGCTAGCAGGTGTTTCCTGAGGAAGTGATTTCTATAAGCAAGTGCCAATCATGCTCTTAAAAAATCTCTTTTCTGTGAATACTGCATAAAGGCCCTAAATAAGCTGTATGTACTGTAAAATAGGAGCTTTAAAAGACAGTTAATATCCAAACGCAATTAATTAGGCTTCTAATTATCTGTTTGCCCTTCCAGATCTCTCTTCACTTCTTAACCCTGCTCAAGACCCAGGAAATTGACTTCAGTTGATGGTGTCATGCTGTTTTCCTTGCCTTCTGATTGAATTTGGCCAATGAGAGATATACACAGTAGAGTTGTTGTTAGATGCCATCAAGCTGACCCTGAATCATAGGGACCCTATGCACAATACATTGAAATCTTGCCTGATCCTGCGCTAGCCTCAAAACCTCAATTGTGCTTAAACCTAAACTTATTATTGCAGTCACTGTGTTGTTAGTACATCTTGTTGAGGGTGCTAACACTTTTCCAAGCGTGATTTCCTTTTCCATGGATTTTCCCCTTTTGATAACATGCTCAAAGTATATGAGACAAAACTCAACATCTTTTCTTTTAAAGAGCACCTTGACTTCCCTTCATCCAGACCTACTGATTTGTTCTTTGGTGGTGGGTGGTATATTCAATACTTATGGTCAACACTCAATTCAGAGCTTGAAATATTTATTACCTTAAGTTGTCTCCATTGGGCCAAAGTTTTTCAATGATTTTATTTAGAAGAAGATTCTGATGAAAGGAATAAAACCCAAGTTTCAGAGTCCCTCTCATTTACAGATTCCTGTAAGACCAGTGAAGTGTCTACAACAATGTTGACATGGTCACATATTTTTGTTTACAGGAAGGAAAAATATTTTGTAACTAAAATATATTTGGAATATTTATTGTTATTGTTGTGTAGCATTGAGTTGGAACAGATCCATAGGTAACCCTGCAGTGACTTTTTCATAGACAGTTCATTTCACAGGAAGAGATTGCCCCACTTTCTACCATAGAGTGCCTGGTGTATTTGAACCACATACCTTTGCCTTTACCACTAGGCCACTAGAGCTTCTTGAAACATTTAGTACACTAAAAAAGATATTTAGAGCATTTCCATAAAATAAGTGATAACTTTGCTACTTCTGATTATGACATAAATTTTTTCCCATAATTTCTAGACATATTTTTTTAAAAATTGAGAGACAATTTAAATATCAATAAATGCAATGAAGCAAATTGACAGAGTAGGTGATTAAATTAGTAGAAACTTTCTGATGTTGAGAAATATAGCCTTTTTTCAACTTATATGGAAAGCTGTAATTTCTTAAGAGGAAGATATAAATTATGGGTAGAAAAAAATAAATAGAATCTTGAATTGTTTGGTAATCTACTTAACAAATAGATATTAATCATACAGACAGATTGAGATTGGAGAAAGAGTCAAATTTGTTAGTGCTTTGACATGAAATAGTGACAATGATGACGATAAAGGGAAACAAAACAAGGAACTATGAGAAGGAAACTACTTATTCACTATAGTTAACTCAGAGGAATATTTAATATTAGCAATTATGTGAGAAAACTTGAAATGCTTGGAAATCTATATTTTATATATAAAATAAACATGATGGAAATTTCCCCACATAACAAAAGAAATACATGTTATTAACAACAGTATGTTGTGAAGTTACAAAAACATTCAGAACTATCAATGATTTAAAAATGTACATCTTGTCAGAGGACATAACTTCTTAAAAAAGTTTTTCCTGTAGCAAATAATCCATATTACAAAATTTAATTAATATGAAGAAGCAATCAGAATATGAAATTTAAAAAAAATAGGAAAAAATGTGTTAAAGCTGTGTTTGTTAATTAATGAATTATTGTGATATTTTTATATTTGTTACAGTTTTCAACTTTGTGGTTTATACAACTTTAAAATATTATCATCATCCCTAATTTTGCGGGTTTTGTTTCCAGAAAGGAAGTCTCCAAAGGGAATGAATTTCAAACCTTAAAAAAACTGCATCGCACCACAACAAGATAAAGGTAAATAATCCAATAGAAAAATAGGCACAGGATATGAACAGGCACTTCACCGAAGACGACATTCAGATGGCTAACAAGCACATGAATAAATGTTCAAAATCCCTAGCTCTAAGAGAGATGCAAATTAAAACAACTATGAGACATTATTTCACCCCAGTCAAAATAGCAAAATATAACAGAACAGTAAGCAACAAATGCTAGCGAGGTTGTGGAGAAACTGGAACCCTTATTCACTGTTGGTGGGAGTATAAAATGGTGCAGCCCCTGTGGAAAGCGGTATGGCGCTTTCTCAAAAAGTTGCAAATAGAGGTACCATTTGGCCCAGCAATTCCACTACTTGGAATATACCCCGAAGAGACCATAACTGACATCCAAACACATATATATACACACCCATGTTTATTGCAGCTTTGTTCACAATAGGAAGAAGTTGGAAACAGCCTAAGTGCCCATCAAAAAAACGAATGGATAGAGAAGATGTGGTATATTCACACAATGAAATACTATGCTGCATTGAAAAACAAGGAACTCATGCAATATTATTCAAAATGGTTGACTCTGGAGAACATTATGCTGAGTGAAATATCCCAGTCACAAAAGGACAAATATTACATGATGCCACTGTTGTAGAATGGGACTGTCCTTGGGGTTGGGGAGAGACTGAATAAGATGGGTTCAATAATGTATACTGCACTGAAACAGAGGAGGTAGAGAACTGTTTGGAAGAATATGTGATTTAGGTATTTGTGTCATGACAGGAGTCTCGAGTGATGCCTGCATGGTGGAGTGGACCTGGGGGAGGGTTTGTAAAGCAATGAAAAAATTTTTCTTTTACTTTTCCAAGAGGGTAGTGTTCTGGGGGGAGCTTTGGGAGGGGACAAATGTGCAACAATGAATGAATGGAAATCCAAAGCCTCTGTAAATTTTTACTGAAATTAATAACAAATTTAAATTTTTTAAAAAAGAATTAAGTTAGAGTAAGGATGACAATGGATTTATAACTGCTCATACTAATAACACTATATTATGGCATGGAGGAGGAATAGTGGAAATGTATCCACATTTATAACATTCCTCTTACCAAAACCATTTATGTAAAATAGGAACTGCATTGGAATATGTATCTCTGGGTTGGAAATGATGATATTGTTAATATTTCTAGTCTTAAGCTTAAAAGATTATAATGTTCAAAATTATTTGTTGTATATTTGTTTAATTTTTCCCTCTTTTAACAGCTGGGATCTAGAGGGAAGAGAAAAGACCAGAGAATGGCCAAAATTATTGGGGCAGCTATTGCTGCCAGTTTAGGGCCTGTGTCAGGAAAAGGAAGTCTTACTCATATACAGTGCCACCCAAAGGTAATAAAGGAGGTCAGAAGTGTTTCCACTGTGGAAAGCTGGGCCACTTCAGTAGACAGTGTCACAGATGAGAGCCACAGATAGGCAACGGAGTAGAGAGGAAGCTCCCACTCACTTGCTTTAAGTGTGGATCTGAAGGACACTTGGCCAAGGGTGGCCCACATCAGGTCCTCATGGCTGACAGGACTGACAGGCTTCAGCTTCCAGCTGGAAACAAAGGAGGACACTTCAATAATTTAGATCCTCCCAAAAGAGCTGTGGGTGAGCATTAACATTACTGGTAAGTATATTCATTTTCTCCTGGACACAAGAGCCTACTATTTGGTCCTAAAAGCCTTCTGAGGTCCCAACTCTTCTCATTATTTCTTAGTTGTTGGAATTGATGGAAAACCTCATAAGCAGTTCCTTACTTCACCTCTGCCTTGCATGCAGACTTCCGAGTTGTAAAACAACCCAGTGGTAGATGGAATTTGCTCCAGGACTTAAGAACAATAAATGACATTGTTGAGCCTTTACATCTTGTGGTTCCTAACCTTTATACTATAGTAGACAAAGTGCTAGTCTATAGGCCTTTTATTGTAAGAATTACCTTCCCTCTGTAACTTGATTTGTGCCACTATTAGAGCCTCTACTTGGAATATTATTGCTTTTTAATTTTTGACTCATGTACTTTTAACTTGTTAGTTAAGTTTGTGTCTTCTAGACTGCAACACTTCCATGATACATTCCAAAATCAATCTATGTGTTTCCTATTGCCAAAGGGGCCCTTTAGAGTAGTGAGAGAAGATCTTCACCTTGAAACCTACAGCATCCCTTTTCAGCGGGAAGTAGCTAAGAGAATACGCCTTCCCCCTTTCCTTATGAATCAGGGTGAAATCTCTCTCAGGGAGGAGAGATAGGGAATGGCAAAGGACACACTGACAAAGGAGATTAATCATAACTGGCTTTGACAAGCACTGTGGCAATGGGACAATTAAAACAGACTTTCAAGGAGGGGGAAAAAAGAAGAACGAACTGGGGAGGAGGGTAGAGAAAATAGTGCAACAATGAATGAATGAAAACTCAAAATCTCTGTAAATGTCCATTAAAAATTAATAAAAGTTAATAATAAAAAACCAAATAAACAAACTAAAAAACTGTATCAACCAACCCCAGTCATAGATCCCTTCCACAGCTCTATCTCCAAACGGGATTGGGTAAGAATGCCTTTTGTCTTGATCCATTAGGCCCAAGCAGTGTGACTACTCCCTGCAATTGTGACTCTTTTCAGGAGAGTCATCACTACACTTTTTTCTCCCAGTCATTACACTTAATATGTAGTCTTGGCAATACTGAAATGTGGCTTGGGTGATTGTTATGAGAGCTGTTCTCTTATGGTAAAACTTTTAGTACCGTTCTTTGTTTTTATTCACCAGATGCTAATGACACTTTCCAGGGTGTGAAAACCACCTTTGGCCCTAGACATTGCCAAGTATTCCTGAACAAAATTATCATCCCTACTTGGGAAGGATGTATTCCAGCTATATGTCTTTATTTCAATACCTTTTCAATTTATATGCAGAACAGATTATCTGGGAGGCTGGGCTGTATGAGGAGAAATGTGGTATCAGGATTGGAGAAAGACTTATCAACAATCTGTTTTATACAGATGACACAACCTGCTTCCTGAAACTCAGGAGGACCTGAAGTGCTTGCTGCAGAAAGTCAAGGCCTACAGCCTACAATATGGATTGAGGCTCAATGTCACGAACACAAAGATTCTCACCACTGGACCGATTGTATCAATTGTGATGGATAGCGAAGAGATTGAGATTGTAAACAGCTTCAGTTTGCTTGGATCCACAATCAACACTCTTGGCATCAGCAGCCAAGGAAAATCTGCTGTCAGAGACCTCTTCAAAGTACTGAAGTACAGTGATGTCATTCTGGAGATTAAGGTGCACCGGACACAGGCCATGGTCTTTGCAATCACTTGCTATGCATCAGAAAGCTGGATAATGACTAGGGATGATAGAAGAATTGATGCCTTTGAGCTGTGGTTCTGAAGAAGAATATTGAATATACCATGGACTACTAGGAGAATGAACAGGTTCATCCTGGTGATGGTTAAACTAGGCTTTTCCTTGGAGGCAAGGATTCTGAATCTTTGTCTGATATACTTTGAACATGTTACAAGGCGGGACCCGTCCTTGGAGAGGTATGCCGTGCTTGGGAGGGTGGAGGGACAGTGCAGGAGAGGAAAACTCTAAATGAGAAGGATTGATTAAGTGACTGGAGTAATGGGAGTAGGTGTATAGGAGACAGTAAAACTGGCACAGGATAGGGCTGTTATACATAGGGTCACTATGAGTTGCAAATGACTCGGCACATAACAACAACAACAACAATTTAAAGTTGTTTTCAACTTACAGTTTACACCTCAAACTTACAAGTTTGGTTCCTTTTTTAAGACCTCTTCAATTGTCATATTGAGCTTGTCACTTTTTTCCTACTAGCATAATTTAAAAAAAGATGATAGGAACATATATGAATTCAGGTAAAGGCTAAAAATAGGCTTTTTAGAAGTTTTTCCTTTAAAACAGAAAAAATATAATTTTATTTCTGTATGTGAATTCATGTATATGTCATCGTCTCACCTCATTACCCCTCTAGTGGAAAACTGGAAACTCAAACTCACTGCTCTTAAGTGGGAACTGAGTCATAACTAACTCTTCACTGGGTTTCAGAGGGTGTAAATCAAATTGGAAGTGAATGTCCGTCTTTCCCCTGGAGAGCCCTGAAGGGTTAGCAGTACAACTCCACCAGAATCTCATATGAACTTTTTTATTTATAAATGGTACTAGGAGGAAAAATTATATCTACAAAAATGCAAATGACAAAACAACAAAGTAAAGTGTATTATAGAAAGAATACAGCAATATTATCAGTAGCTAAGGGTGGTAAAAAAAAAACCCAAAACCTTGGAAAAGAATTAGACCTATTCAAAATGATCTAAGAAATAAAGCAAGGATCATCACAGAAGAAATAAAAGAAAGATAGAACAAGACAAAACTTCCAGTGATAGAAGAATGACAAGACTGGTAAATACTCTGCTCCCAAAACAAGTATAAAATTGGATAAAATTGTCAAAAACAGCCTCTGGAAATCAACCAAAAGCAAACACAACTTGTTTATTCATTAACTGCTGAACTTTATTTAGGTACGAACAGTGGGAGTTTGTGGTGTTCTTGCTTGAGACTATTTTGTTGACCATTGCCTTTTTTGTTTCTTAGGTTGGTTGGCAAAATATTAAAGTCAGGACAGGACTGGCAGTGATAAATACTGGTTTTACTGTCAAGAAAAGTTGACTTAATTTGAAGTTGAGGGTAAAATACTCAAATCTAGTGATGTAAATAAATTAAAAAAACATAACAAACCCATGAAGACACAGAGGTGGACAAAAGAAATAGATAGCAAAATTAAAAACTATTACATACGTAAAAGAAAGGAAAAAACCCCTGAAATAAGTGAGTAGGGAAAACCCTATTAAGTCAGGGTTCTAAAAGGGAGATCCTCAATTCAGGGGCTAGATACGTTCTCCACACATTCTTACTTGACTGTTAGGCTATATACATGACCAGGAATGATCTAGGAGAAACTAGGTAGAAAGTGAAAGGCTCAGGAAGTATGAAATATACACTATAATTTCCACACAGATCTATTGGTAAGAGATGGAAGATATTTAAGCTCAAGATATTTGAACACATTCTCTGTTTAATCATTTGTTGACTGCTGAAAGCAGAGAATACCAGAAGAATGTCTATCTGTGTTTCATTGATTATGCAAAGGCATTTGCCTGTGTGGATCATAACAAACTGTGGCTGACTCTGAGAAGAATGGGAATCCCAGAACATTTAATTGTGCTAATATGAAACCTATACTTGG
>NW_006399760.1:29605427-29611253 GCF_000299155.1 Elephantulus edwardii | reverse complement strand
AGGGACAGGTCCTTGGAGAGGGACATCATGCTTGGGAGGGTGGAGGGACAGCGCAGGAGGGGAAGACCCTCTATGAGATGGATTGATTCGGTGACTGGTGTAATCGGGATGGGTGTGTCAGAGGCGGTGCGGTTGGCTCAGGATAGAGCAGGGTTTAGGGCTGTTGTGCATAGGGTCGCTATGAGTCCCAAAGGACTCTATGGCACATAACAACTACAATGTAGACACAAAGATTATTCTTAGAAAAATAGGTTTTAAGAAAGAAAACACAAAACAAATTTGAGCACAGACATTAGATTCCACATTATGAAAGATGAAAAGAAAAATCCTACAAATAATATTCAAGCAGGTAAAATGAAGGGGGGGGGAAATCTCATTGCTTCTTCCTATGGAGCAGCCAGTGGATTAGAACTGTCAGAGAGACTTGGCTTTGGGTTAATAGCAAAATTCCCTATAGACCAAGCCATCAGATCTCCCTTCTAAGAAAACAAACAAATAAATAAACAACAAAAAAACCCCCACACAAAACAAAACCCCAAAGCTAAATAGAAAATATCAGTAACAACCCTCAGGGAAGGATAAAAATCCACATTTGTTATCATAGATTCCCTAGAATTCTCATTTCCCACCAAAATTTATAAAAATGCAAATAAACATAAAGGTACAACTGAAGTGGGAAAAGAGCCACAGAAAATTACTGTAATGGGACACAGATGTTGAATTTAACAGAAACGATCCCAAAGCTGCTACTATAAACTGGAGTTAAAAAAAACGGTTTATAGAATTAAAGGAAAATACAATGATAATGATTTGATAAATAGGAAATCTCAGTAAAGAATAAAAACTATAAAAGAGTCCACGTGGTAGTTCTTCAGTTAGAAAGTAGGATAAATAAAGCAAAACAATTCACTACATAGATGATAGACCCATCAGCAGATCTGAGGTACCAGAAGGATAAGTGATTATGAGGGTCTGTCTTTCATTAACTGGTGTTGTGTTAGAACTACTCATAGTTGATTCTGTTGGATTTCTGAGGCTGTAAATTTCTTGGAAGGAAATTGCCCATCTTTCTCCCACAAAGCTGTTAATGGAGCACTCTTCAACTGCAGAGTGATGAGGCTTTTGGGTTAGCACACAATTTTCTATGGACACAAATCAAACAATCTGAAAAACAGACAGGGAGAAAATGCCATAGAATAGAACAGAAACTCCACATTCTATGAAACAATATTAAATGTGCCAATATATGTGTAATGGAAGTTCTGGAAAGAAAGGAAAAAGAAAAAGAAGTAAACAAGATATTTGAAGAAATAATGGAAGTAAGCTGTTTGATGAACAGCATTAATCTACATAGGATCCAAAGAATGCAAATAAGTCTCATGTAGGATAAATACAAATTGATGAACATCTGAGCTCATTAAAGCCAATTTTTTAGTTTAGCTAAAAAGATAAAAAGATTTTATCTTTTTAAAAGATAAAATTTAACCTTTATTTGGAGCCACCATGATCCTATGTGTAGAAAATCGTGGGACATAAAAAACAAAATAAAAAAAGATACTAGTATGAATTCAGGAAGGTCATAATATCTAAGATCAATATCTATAATTCAGTTATGTTTTTATATGGTGTGAAAATAAGAGGATGAAATTAAAAAATCAATTCCATTTGTAATAGAATAAAATTATTTTGGAATAAAATGAACCAATGATGTGTAAGACATACAACAAAACCCATAAAATATCGCTAAATCAAAGAGTGTCTAAATAATTTCATGAATTGGAAAAGTCAATATTGTTAAAATGACAGTTATCTTCAAGTTATAAAATAATTTCTATAAATAACTCAGAAAAGTTAGATTTGTTTGAAACCAGGTTGCTCCTTGGAGGCAAGAATTCTGAAGCTTCACCTGACATACTTTGAGCATGTTGCGAGGTGGGATCAGTTTTTGGAGAGGGATATCATGCTTGGGAGGGTGGAGGGACAGGGCAAGAGAGGAAGACCCTGGATGAGAGGGATTGATTTAGTGACTGGGGTGATGGACATAAGTGTGTCAGAGATAATGAGATGGGCTCAGGATAGAGCAGGGTTCAGAACTGTGATCCATAAGGTTGCTATGACTTGCAAATGACTCAATGACTCATAACAACAACAACAATAACAACAACAACAACACATTTACACAGAAATTCTATAGAAATACAAAGAATCTATAATAGCCAAAATAAGCTTTGGGGGGGGGAAAAAGATTATAGGTGAAATGTAGCCAATTTAAAAGCTTTCTAATCCAAACAGTGTGGTATTGGTGCAAATACTGCATACATATATTGTTTCTTTCTATCAAGTCAACTGCAACTTATAGCAAGCTTCTCCTTCACTGATACTTTTACAAGCATGATGTCCTTGTCAAAGAGTGGCCTGTCTTGGTAACATGCCCCAAAATTTGTGAGACAACTGTTTCCATCCTTGCTTCCAAGGAGCACTCTGGCTACATTTCATCCAAGATATTATTATTTCTTTAGGCAGTCAAGGGCGTGCTCAATATTCTTTACTAACACCACAACTCAAAGGCATCACTTCTTCTTTGGTCTTCCTTATTCATTGCCCAACTTTCACATTTGTATAATGCAGTAGAAAATACCACTCCTTGAGTGAAATCTGCCTTTGTATTTAAACTGATGTCTTTGCTCTTTAGCACTTTAAAAAGGTCCAAGACAGCAGATTTCCCCATCTTTTGACTACTTAACTGCTTCTACCTTACGTGTTGATTGTAGATCTAAGGAAAATGAAATTGTTGACAACCTAAATATATTCTTTATCATGATATTGTTTATTGGTCCAATTACGAAGAGTTTTATATTTTTGTGTTCAGATAAACCTTCAGGCTATGTTCTTTGATCTTCTGTACTAAATACTTCGAGTCCTCTTTACTTTTAGCAAGTCAAGTTTTGTCAGCTGTTACTGATGAGTCTTCCTCCAATCCTGATGTCACATTCTTCTTAATATAGTCTAATTTCTTGGATTATTCCCTCATTATTTAGGTTGACTTGGTATAGTGAAAGGATACAACCCTGACACACACCTTTCTTGGTTTTAACCATGCAGTTTCCCCTTATTCTGTTTGAATGACTGAGAATTCTAAGGGGAAAATATTGAATGATATAAAAATTATCAAAAGAAGATGGAAGGAGTACACAAAATTACTGTATCAAAAAGAATTGTTTAAATCTTAATATTCTCAAGCGGGAGCATATGACCAAGAGCGTGCGGAACTGAAGGAATAAGTAAAGACTGCATTTGATAACATTAGTGAAACTTAAGACTCTAGGAATTGGGTTCTACCAATTGTGGTGGTTCAACAAAAAGGTGCAATTCTTGTACTCATTCTTCTGTGACAAGAAATTTGGAGGACAATTATCTGGTCAATTAACTGCAAAAAAAATTATAAATCGTATTTGTAATCATTCAAAGATTGTTGATCCAACAGCATGCAGAAATTATTGAAAAATATCATTGATATCAGATGCAAGTAAAATCATTCAAGATGGCTACAACCGTACACAACAGGGAACGTCCAGAAATTCAAGCTGGATTGAGAGACACCATGGAAAAAGGGAGCTCATTGGTGATGTTAGATGTATCTTGATTGAAAGCAGAGACTATCAGAAAGATGTTTTCTTGTGTTTTATGACTGTACAAATATATTCAGCTTATGTAGATCATAATATATTATGAATAACATTAAGAAGAATGTGAATTACAGAGCACTTAGTTATGTTTATGTAGAACCTGTATATGTGTATATGTAGGCATGTTTGTGTGTGCACATATATTTCTCAATTTAGCCCATAAATGAACACATTGATTTTCAACAAAGGTGTCAATGCAGTCCAGTAAGAAGAAGAGTAGCATTTTCAGCAAATTATTCTAGAAAAATTGTATTTAAGATGGATAAATTTATTCGGTAACACTGTAAAATGGAAAGAAGAAAAAAAAACACCCCTCAGTTTCAAGTATTGATGAAGATACTGAGAAACTTGAACTTACAGACTGAGTAACTTTGTAAAACCTAAATAAATGCCGACATTTATCATTATGCTAAATGAAAGAAGCAAGGGAAAAAAAAAACTGACCACACATTGTTTCATTCATTTAAAAGAAACTTTTCAGAAAGTGAAAATCTATAGATAAATGTTTGCCTGAGGCTGAGGGCAGGGGTAGGCTTCTAAAATAAGTGGGCATGAGGAAACTTTTTAGGGTAACAGAATTCTAAACCAGAATTGAATAGCTCTACAAATTTACGAAAAACCTGACTTGTACAATTCTAGAAACTATATCTTGTGATATATAAATTATATCTCAATATCTTTAAAAAGCAAAAATAGATCAGCATTTGGCAATTGGTACTTGTGTGTGTGTGCACGTGTGTGCACACAAACTAAATGGAATAAGGGGATTACTTTCAATTTAGCCACAGAACTCTCTATATATTTTATAATAAAAAAAAAGTCTTTGTTTTTAGTACCTGTTTTAAGTTTACGGTATTATTTGAAAATAATCTTTTGTATATAAAGCTACACACAGTAGGTTGTTGTTTTCCCACCATCTACTCAGAACAGACTTACAGCTGCCCCTCAGAGGTTTTGCAGAGGCATTAAATCTCTCAGGAAGAGAATATCCATCTTTCTCCCACAGAGCAGTAGGTAGATTTGAACTGTGTGCCTTTAGATTTGCAATGCAATTCCTTACTGCTAAGTCACTAGAATTCCCTTGATAGTAGGTAGTTATCTTTACAAATTTCTAAGTGAGTTTAACTGTAGAGTTATTCTGCAACTATTATATTTCATGTTGGGATGGAATGGAGACATTGTCCTTTTCATATTAGGGAGCTCTAATTTGATGAATTTTGTTGCTGTTGTTAAGTACTATCAAACTGATTCCAACTCCTAGTTACTACAAACATGGTAAAATGAAATACTTCATCATCCTCACAACAGTTGTTGATTCCACTATATTAATGCCTTTATTTAAGGTCTTCCTATATTTTTACAAACTTCTACTTTACCAAGAATAATATCTTTTTCCCCCGGGAAATAGCTTATCCTGAAAACATGTGAGGTAATATGTGAAATTAAATCTTGCTTTTAAAAAAAAAATCTAAGGAGTATCTTAATTCTTTATTCTTCTGATAGTTCATGATGTTTTTAAGATTCATCAACAACATTGTAATTGAAATGCATCAACTCTTTTGTCTTCTTCATTCATTGTTCAGCTTTGGCATGTATATGAAGGAGTTAAAAACACAAAAGTTGGGTCAAGTGCTCCTTAGTCCTTAAAATGACGTAACTGCTTTTTAATAATTTTTTGACATTTTTAGAGATCTTTTATAACACATTTCCCTGTGCAATGCATCATTTGAATTGCTGACTGCTGCTTTCATGGGTGTTGACTGTGGATCCAAGTAAAATGAAATCCTTGACACCTTCAGATGTTTTTTTGACTTCTTTTTCTCATGATAGCACTTTCTTTCTTTTTTTTTTAACTTTCAGTGTTTATTTTATTTGCACTCTGGTTATCTGTGTCAAAGAAGGATGATTTTATGAAATTACATCAGGGTGTACAATATGCCTCATGATTTTATTTTTCATTCAGAAGGGCTGACAGAAACCTAGGTCAGGGAGGCAGTGTCTACTTCCAAGCCACTGCCTGCACATCACTGTGCAGATGGGATCTCCTCTAGCCTTAGGCAGTTCTAAGGCCCTAGGATGAGTAAATGACGGGAAGCACATCACATGGGGTGGGTGCGCTAGCCATCTTGCTGATGCTGTT
>NW_006399760.1:29603428-29605327 GCF_000299155.1 Elephantulus edwardii | reverse complement strand
TCATTGGCACCAACAAGAAGTACTTCACCAACTGCAAACAGTGGTACCAACAGAAAATTTGTGGCAAATCAACGTGAGTAATCACCCTACACCACCAAACCACCAAGCAGGCTGTGCTGCATGCTTTCTGCTTTCATTAACATCCATGTGACATCAGCAATGATATCTTTTGTTTCACGTACTCTTCCCAATCTGATTTGAAACTCTGACAGGTTTTTGTCAATATTGTAGTAGCTTAGAAATAATCTTTTGCAAAATTTTTATTACATGTATATTAACAATATTCTTCAATAATTTTCACATTTTGTTGCATTATCTTTCTCTGAAACAGGCAAAGATAGGACTCTCTTCTCATCAGTCCAGGTAGTGGTTTTCTTGATTTCTTGGATGAGAACTTTTAGTGATACATCTTCTTGTTGAAATATGCTGGCATTCTGTAAATTCTTGAAGCTTTGCTTTTCATCAAAGCCTTTAGTGCAGTTTGGACTTCTTCCATCAGCACTATGTTGCCTTCTGGAATGGCCGAATGTCCACAAATTCTTTTTGATATAGTGACTATTTGTATTCCTTCCATCTTTTTTTCTTTAACTCATTTTTTATTTCTAATTTTTCAGGTTCAGTGACCTGACTCAATTTTCCCTTGGTTCAGCTTTCTCTTAGTTCACCTTCTCCCTTACAATTTAATCTAATATTGATAGTTAAACTTACATGTATCTTATTTACTTCTCTTTTTTAGCAGAGTGCATGTATCATACTGGCTTGCATTTATTTCATTGGGTTCTATGTGTATGGTCTAGTTAACATTAGCAAGGTGTGTACCTTAGCTTGACTTACTTTAGTTTGGTTTGGATTTGTCCAAACATGCTCTGTGTGCATACATCAAGTGTCTAAAACTCATTTGCAGATGTCAGCCATGTCCCTTTCAATCAGGTTAGATAATGTGACTTGGGAAGCAGATTGCTTATTAGCATACTGTCTGATCAATCTAATAAAGTCTAATTTAGTTCAGTTTAGCTTATTCCTCCCTGGGGTGCAGTGTGACTTTCTCCAACTTGTTGAAGTAAAGCTCTCATCCCATTGCACTCAATGCAGCTCAGATAAACTTATTCAACATTTCTCCTATAAATGCAAGTTACACTAGGGGATGCCAATATATAGTCTCTTGTTTAGCCTCTGATTTTATGTAATTATTTATTTGCTGAATTATCAGGTGCATTTTTTTAGAAATTACAACCAGAGTTGTTGTAGAAGCTATTGAAGTGAATTATAATCATTGAGATGACTATGCCACTGTTGGAAAATTCTAATAGGAAAAACATAACAGAATCTGCTTGTCGAGATTTCTCTGTTCTCAATAAACTTCAGACCAATAATCTTTTGACATTTATTATGAGTTTTCACTATTGTATCTCTGCAACACTTTCTTGGACTATTTTTAGCTTTTAAAATAGAAGCATTTACATTCCTATTTAATGGAGCTGTCCTCTAGTAACCTTATTCCCTTACCTCACCTCTACATCTACACTTCTTCAATTTTTTTTTCCATTTTGAAACTTTGAGGGTATATAGTGTTCCAAAAGGCTATGGCATTTCAAATCAAACACTCTTTTTTAAAAAATTTTAGTTATGACAACAAGTATCTTAAAGAGTATTATGAAGAATAAAAGCTGTGTCAACAAAGCACTTGGCTATACAAAACTTTACAACAGGCTATGCTTTCCCTTTGTTTGTTTTTCCCTTTACTACACCAGTATAGCTTTCTCATGTCTACTTAGAATTAACATTGTTGTTATTGTTATGTGCCATCGAGTCGCCTGCGACTCATAGCGACCCGATGTACAACAGCCCTAAACTCCGCTCTGTCCTGTGCCAATCGCACTGTCTCTGACACTCCCATCC
>NW_006399760.1:29600799-29602528 GCF_000299155.1 Elephantulus edwardii | reverse complement strand
GGAGATAGGATGCATCCCTGGCGTACGCCCTTCTCAATTTTGAACCATGCAGTGTTCCCTTGCTCTGTTCTGACGACTGCCTCCTGGTCCAAGCATAAGTTTCGCATTAGAACGATCAAATGTTCTGGGATATAGGTAGTCATAATATTCTTTTCTTACTTTATAAAGAACCCTTCAGTTTTGTAGAGAAATAGAGTGATCTGTTGGTTCATTTATTCAAAGACTGTATGTTGCTTTTTATTTTCTGAGCAGTGCTTCAAAGAAAATTGTGAACACAATCAACATGTCTATCCTCGTGGAATGCATCCTCTAGTAATGAGGTATGATCAGGTAGGCTTAGATATTTTTTTTTTTGTATTTAGGAATTTATATTTTTAGGTTTGAGCTTAAGAATCCTTTCTATTACATCACAAAAAGAAAGAGTGTAATATTTGGTCTAGAGAGGTTTTAAGGAGAACGTTTATTTTTTGCTTCAAAATTGAAATTTTTTATTGGTTTGTATACAATCATTCATATACATGATGTTCAATACATGTACAAGTTTAGATATTTTTAAGCATCCAAGTTGATATCAAATTGAGTAGTATTCAATACCTTTTGAAGTACTACCCTGAATTACCAATAACAGATTGTTCAACAACTTGATTTTAGAAAAAAAATGACTGCCCATTTTTAAAGTCTGACACCAAATTTATTTTAGAAATCTTTTTTTTTTGTGTAGCAAAAACAAGAATGTTACTTCATTTTCTATTTATACCAGCTAAGAACTATATTCTTCTTCCAATCCTGATGCCACATTTCTCCTCATAGAGCCCAGCCTCCCGGATAACCTGTTTTGCATAAAGATTGAAAAGGTACGGAGACATGATGCAGCCCTGGTGCACACACTTCCAAATATTGAACCATACAATGTTTCCTTCACATTAGCACAATCAAGTAAGTGTTCTGGGATTCCCATTCTTCTCAAAGTCAGCCACAGTTTGTTATGATTCACACAGTCAAATGCCTTTGCATAATCAATGAACCAAAGATAGACATTCTCCTGATACTCCTTGTTTTCAGCCAAGATCCATCTAACATTAGCTACAATATCCCTACTACCATGGCCCCATCTAAATCCAGCTTGGATTTCTAGTAGCTCTCTGTTGATGTGCCGTTCCAGTCATTTTTGGATAATCTTCAGCAAAATCTTGCTTGCATGTGATATTAATGATATTGTTCAATAATTTCCATACTCTGTGGGATCACCTTTGTTTGGAATGGGAACAAAGATAGATCTCTTCCAGTCAGTTGGCCAAGTGGTTGTTCTCCAGATTTCTTGGCACAATTTACAGTTACTGACTGTAGTCTTCAGTATGGATTGAAACTCAATATTAAAAAAACACACAAAGATTCTCACCACTGGGCTGATTGGCAACGTCATAATGGATGGTGAAGAGATAAAGATTGTTCACAGTTTTGGTTTGCTTCGTTCACAGTCAACAGTCTTGGGACCAACAGCTAGGAAATGAAAAGACATATTACAATGGGAAAGTCTGCGGTTAGAGACCTCTCTAAAGTGCTGAAATACAAAGATGTCAGTTTGGAGACCAAGGTACACCTGATACATGCCATGGTCTTTGCAATCACTTGCTATGCATTGGAGAGCTGAACAATGAACAATGACTAGGGATGATAGAAGGATATTTGATGCCTTTGAGTTGTGGTGTTGGAGAAGAGTATTGAATAT
>NW_006399760.1:29583164-29598384 GCF_000299155.1 Elephantulus edwardii | reverse complement strand
TGTGAGTCTCAAACGACTCGATGGCACATAACAGCAACAACAACAACATGAGTCGCAGGCGACTCGACGACACATAAAAACAACAACAACAATAACAATAACAATAACAACAACAAGAGCTATATTCAGGTCTTACTTTTTTCCTGTTTATAAAATAAGGAAATAAAATGCCAAAGATGAAAAATCTTGTCTAGGTTGCATAACTAGAAGGCAGTGACTCCAGTTTCCTTTGAAACCCATCTTTTTGATAATACATCAGGATCTGAGGCAGTATTAACTAAGTGAATGAGGACTAGGTCTTGAGTTGAATAGCATGAACTCTGTCTTTGACACTCATGACCTTTTCTATTTGCACCTTGTTCTGTTCTCTGCGGTTATTTTTGGTAGCTTAATTGGTGTTATCACCAGGCAGAGATTCTCTATAGAATTGAAATGGGAATGGATTACTTCAAGGGCTACTTCCTGTTCTGTGATTTATTATTTTAATGGATTAATTGCTTAAAGTTGTATTTCATTTATTTGCATATTAAATCAGAAGATGATGTTTAATCCAAATTAATAAATTTCTAAACAGAGAGTTTCAATCATGATGGCATGACAAGGGAATTATTTTATAGACGGAGTAGGATGACCCATTCAGCCCTGGTTTTGTTTTCCCATGTAGGCAACACCTGCTCTGCAGTCTCTGGTCCTGCATGAACCTTATCTAAGGTTTAAAAGAGAACAGTGGTTTGAACACATTTCTGAGTCTAACAAAGACAAAAGGTACATTGGTAAGCTTGCAAAACTGCTTGCTGGTATAAATGGTTTTTATTAGTCTGCTATCCTAAAGGTTGGTGGTCTGAATCCATCCAACAGTGTTGTAGAGTGACTGAAGACATGATGATTCGTTTCTTTAAGTTATTAGTTCAAGAAAACCTTCTGGAGCAGTTCTACTAAATAACTCATAAGATTGCCATGGGTAGGAATCAGCTTGTCAAGAATAAGTTTGTGTTTATCTTTCATATCAGTGCCTCTTAACAATTTAAAAACCCCTTTCAGTTGACAAAAATACATGATTCAGTGTATACATTAAAATATTTTTCCAAAGTTAGGGTTTACCATGAATACATTTAACCACAATTCCAGAACTTTCTCATAAAGTACTTAACATACATTAAAAATATTACAAATAAAAGTTAATAGTATACTTTTGCTTTACTTTAAAGAATTAAGCATTTTTCTGAGGTCAATGACAACTTTTATAGCCAAAAAAAATACCTAATGCAATCATAGACACACATCCATACCTGTTTTACCTTAGAAAAGTTCTGATAACAGAAAGAAAAAAAATTTTATATCCTTAATATAAAATTAAAAAAATATTTTTTGTGTCACCAATTCTATCACTTTCTTGTTGTTAGGTCAAAGCAAAAGAGAAATTGGCTTCCATGCAGAGCTTTGCTACCGAGAGCCAATATTTTCAGCTATTCTTTCCTAATTATACTGAAAGTCACTCTGAAGTCAGACTACTTTTATGCATTAATTAGCCTGATTCCCTCATGCAAATATTTAACAAACATTCAGGAAACAAATATTCAGACATTGATTGAATTAAACAAATATTCAGACATTGATTGAATTAAACCAAACCCATAATCCAGATTCCACACACTGTTTATTTTGTCCCTACCTGAAGTGGATGGGCCAGTGTCGGTTTGACTTTTCTTACGCTCTTGGGATTTTGAGCATTATTTGATGTAATTGATTTCTCTACAAACTGACAGTCAGGTAGACAAGTGTTAGTCAGAGAAATGGGTTACAAGCTAGAAGCTCAGGGCTGAGCTGGTCTTAACATGAACTTTATCTCTTTTATGTAAAACATGTTCAGTCTCTTTAAAATGATAATAAAACAAGAGGAGTTATAGAGAAAACTTCAAGGTACATGCATATATTACTCAAGCATATCTTTGTACATGTTAATAGAAAATTATTGAATGCCAAAAGTCTTACATCTCAACTAATAATAATAAAATGTTGTGAAAATGTAAATGAGTTATCCCAATCTCATTAATAACTTACATAAAAAGTAAGCTAAATACCTTTCCTTTGCATTGTGATAAACATTAGAACTATAGAAGCTATCATCATTTCTTTTTCTTTCCTTTTCTCTCTTTTATTTAAAAATACTTACTGATAATATGTCATGCACTAGACACTGATTAAATGATCCTTTACCTCAAAGTGGTCATTTTTATATAAAACATTGAAGGGAAGAAAGAAGCAAGAGCAAGATGATGAGGTGAAAACAATGGAAGTGATTACAAGTGAGGCTAAAGAGGAAGAAAAAGAATAAGATGTTAATGCTAATTCACATTATATTTAACTTAATTTCCTCTACAGTTTAATGCTTTATTCAGTTAACAAAGATTTATTAGCAATTGTTATGTTCCAGGCACTGTCATAGACCCTGTGAATGAAAGTAAAAAAAAAAGACTTGTTTTTTTTTCTCCACCCTCAAGAAAAGTTCTGTTAAAAAGAGAGGAGAAAGGTAAATAAACTACACCCGGTAGGAGGAGAAGAGTCCACGATGGAAGATGCTCACACAAAGACCCACTGAAGTCCTGGACAGAGTGCTCTGAGCAAGATGAAACCAGACACTGAATTTACTATGAGAAGACCTCAATTGCCTGGACAATGTCAGTAACAGTTTGTCCTTCTCTGTCTTCATCTTTATCATTTCTCTCCATTACTTCCATGCCTTCACCTCATTGGCTTGCTTTTGCTTCTTTATCACCTCTCAAAAATGTTAAGTATAAAAATTCTTAAATGATAAAGGATCATTTACTGAGTATACAGCAGAATATTATAAATCACTAGTTTAAATAAGAAAAAAAGGAAGGAAAAAGGAGGGAAGAAAGTAAACCAAACCAAACCAAACCAAACCAAACCAAACCAAACCAAACCAAACCAAACCAAACCAAACCAAACTGAATGCTTTTATTTATCAAGTTGTCCTAGATAAAATGAGTAGAGCATAATGAGAAAACTGAATTATGTGGCTATGGTCTCTTCTGATGTATGTCACAGCCATTTTTTAATTATCTTCAGCAAGATTTTAATTTAATATATCAAATATTCTCTAAATGGTTTTTATATTTAGGTGTGACAGGCTCAGCGTTGTATTTCGATTCTCGTGAATTTGTTTTCATTTTCTTCGACTTCAGTTTGAACTTGCATGACAGTGATTGATGATTTGTTCCACACTAAGTCCTGGCTTGGCTTTGACTGCTGATATTGAGCTTCTCCATCACCTCTTTATAGATGCAGTCAATCTTAGTTTGATGTAGTCTATGAGGACAGATCCATGTGTATACTTGCCATTTATATATGTATGTGTGTGTTTTAAATGAAATACTTAAGAGTAAATTTGATGTATCACATTTAATTGTTTTAAAATGTCATAAATATATTTAATTTTTTTTTAAGTAATTTTAAAGAAAGTTTACAGAGACTTTGGGTTTCCATTCATTCATTGTTGTACTTTTCCCCCCTGTCCATCCCCCTCCAAATTTGCTTTTCTCTTTGAAAAGTAAAAGAAAAGTTATTTCATTGTTATACAATCCCTCCCCCCCAAGTCTACTCCACTATGCAGCCTTCCTTCTGGACTCCTGTCATGACAATGATACTTAATCATATATCCCTTTTAAACAGTTCTTACCTCATCTGTTTCAATGCAGTATAGATTATAACCTCTTTCTCAGTCTCCCTTCAACTCCAATGTCAGTCCTGTTTTACAAGAGTGATCCTATGCAATATTTGTCCTTTTTTAACTGAGATATTTCACTCAGCATAATGTCCTCCAAGGTCACACATTTTGTATAATATTTAAAGATTTTTTATTTTTCAATGGAGCATAGTATCCCATTGTGTGAATATGCCAGAGCTTCTCTAACCATTCCTTTGTTGATGGGCACTAGGGTTGTTTCCAACTCTTTGCTATTGTGAACAAATATGCAACAACCATGGGTGTGCATATATCTGCTTGGGTGACGGTTATGGTTGGTTTCTTTAGGGTTTATTCCCAGTAGTGGAATTTCTGGGTCAAATGGTATTTCTATTTGCAAATTTTGAGAAAGCACCATACAGCCTTCCATAGTGGTTGCATCATTTTACACTCTCGCCAACAGTGAATGAGGTTTCCAGTTTCTCCACAACCTCACCAGCACTTGATGTTTGCTGATCTGTTAAATTTTGCTATTCTGACTGGGGTGAGATGATATCTCATAATTGTTTTGATTTGCATCTCTCTTAGAGCTAAGGATTTTGAACAGTTCTTCATGGGTTTGTTAGCCATCTGAATATCTTCTTTGGTGAAGTGTATGTTCCTATCTTGTTCCCATTTTCCAATTGGGTTATTTACATTTATCTTTTTGTGGTGCTTGAGTGTTTTATAAATTCTAGATATAAGTCCGTTATCTCACATGTCATTACCAAATATTTTTCCCCATTCTGTGGCTTCCCTTTTTACCCTGCTGGAGAAATTTTTGGATGTGCATAGGGTTTTGATTCTTAGAAGGTTCCATTCATCTATTTTATCCTCTCCTGATTGTAGAGTTTTCAGTATTCTTGGAAGACAGTTTATGTTATGGATTAGGACTTATAGAGTTCTTCCAAGTTTTTCTTTAAAGAAGTTTATAGTCCTTGGTTTTAGTCTTAGGTCCACGATGCATTTTGAGTTGGTTTTTGTGTATGGAATGAGGTGTGGATCTTGAGTTTTCTGCAGATATTTTTCCAATTTTGCTGGAACTATTTGTTTAAACGGCTGTCGTTTCCCCACTTAACTGATTTAATCTACTTATAAAAAATCAGTTGACCATAGGTAGATGGGTTGATTTCTGGATTCTCAATTTTATTCCTTTGATCTATATGTCTGTCATTGTACCAGTACCATGCTGTCTTGACCACCATGGCAGTGTAGTAGGATTTGAAATCAGGGAGTGAGATGCCTCCTACCTTTTTTTTCTCTTTTTAAGGAGAGCTTTGCTTATTCAGGGCCTCTTTCTATTCCAAATGAAATGGGAGATTGCCTTTTCCATCTAGTTGAAGAATGGAGTTGGTATTTGTATTGGGATTGCATTGAACGTGTAAATTGCCTTTAGTAGTATTGTCATTTTCACAATATTAGGTCTTCTTATCCATGAGCAAGGGGTATTTTTTTCCACTTCTCTAGGTCTCTTTTTATTTCTTGTAGTAATGTTTTGTAATTTTCTTTGAATAGATCCTTTGTGCTCTGGTTAGGTTTACTCCCAAGTATTTAATCTTGTAATTAGCTATTGTGAAGGATATTGTTTTTCTTAGCTCCATTGCTGTATTCTGTTTGTCACTGTAGAGAAATTCCATTGATTTTGTATGTTGATCTACTATCCTGTTTTTTAACTGAATTGGTCAGCCATGTCCAGTAGTTTTCTTGCTGAGTCTTTAGTGTTTTCTATGTATATCATATTATCTGCATTTAGAGATAATTTTGCCTCCTCTTTTCCTCTTATTTCCTTCTTTTGCCTATCACTAAGACTTCCAATACAGTATTGAATAGGAGAGGTAATAGTGGGCATGCCTTTAATCTCTCTCTATTGAGAACAATGCCGATTCATGGATTTGCATATATGCGTTTTACTATGTTGAAGAAATTCTCCTCTTATCCTATTTTGTTGAGTGTTTTAATCAGGAAAGGATGTTGGATTTTGTCAAAGGCCTTTTCTGCATCAACTGATAAGATCCTGTGTTTCTTGTTCTTTGTTTTGTTAATATGATGAATGACATTGATTGTTTTTCTTATGTTGAATCATCTTTGCATACATGTTATGAATCCCATTTGGTCATGATGAATTATTTTTGACGTATCATGGGATTTCATTGGCCAAGATTTTATTCAGGATTTTCACATCAATTTTCTTGAGAGATATTGACCTACAGTTTTCTATTTTTGTGGTGTCTTTACCTAGCTTTGGTATCGAGGTTATGTTTGTTTCATAGAATGAGTCTGGGAGAATTCCATCTTTTTCTATTTTCTGAAATAGTTTATGGAGAATTGGTGGCAGATCTTCTCTGAATGTTTGATAAAATTCACTTGTAAAACCATCTGGTCCAGGGCTTTTTTTGTCTGGAAGTTGTTTTATTACCTTTTCAATTTCTTCTTTTGTAATGGGTCTGTTCAGCTGTTCAATTTCGGTTGGTATCAGTTCAGGTAGGTTGTGAATTTCTAAGCATTCGTCCATTTCCTATAGGTTTTCATATTTGTTTGAGTATAATTTTTCATAACATTCCAAAGTTAACTATTTTATTTTAGTTGTTCTGTTGTGACATTGCCCATTTCATCTCTTATTTGGATTATTTGTGTCTTTTCCTTTGTTAGTTTTGCTAGTGGTTTGTCAATCTTGTTGACCTTTTCAAAGGACCAACTCCTAGTTTTGTTGATGGTTTCAATTGTTTTTCTGTTTTCTATTTCATTTATTTCTGCTCTAATTTTTATAATTTCAGTTTTTTAAGAGGGTGTAGTGTTTCCTTGCTATTCTTTTTCAATTGGTTGTTGATATTGGATTAGAGAGTCCATGGTCATTTTTTTTTCCTACCTTTTGATATGTTTGCTTGATTCTATAAATTGACCTCTTATTACTGCTTTGGCTGTTTCCTAGAGGTTTTGGTAAGTGGTCTTTTCAATGTCATTTGTTTAAAAAACTTTTAAATTTCACTTTTTATTTTTTCTTGTACCCACTCATGTTCAAGCAAGGTGTTTTTCAACGCCCAAATATATGGGTTTTTTTTCTCTTTTATCCTCTTATTAATAATTTCTAATTTTGTAGCATTGTGGTCTGAGAAAACGCTTCATATTATTTCCATGTTTTTGAATTTATTGATGCTTGCCTTGTAACCTATGATCTATTCTGGAGAATGTTCTGTGCACATTGAAGAAGAAGGTATACTGTGTTTTTGGGGGGTGCATTAACCTATACATATCTATCAGATCGAGTTGATTTTTGTGTGGTTTAATTATTGAGCATCTTTGTTCAGTTTTTTTTTCCTTCTTGTAGTTCTATCTTCCTTGAGAGGGGTGTAGTGAACTCTCCAACTACTATAGTAGTGTTATCTATTTGTTTTTTCAGTTATGTTAATGTTTGTTTTATATATTTATATATTTTTCAAGTCTTTCCTTTGGTGCATGGATATTTATTATTGTTACGTCCTCTTGTTCTATTGACCCTTTAAGCATTATGTAGTGATCTTCCTTTTCCGTTGTGATGGTTTTTGCATTGAAATTTATTTTATCAGAGATTAATACCACTACTCCTGTATTTTTCTGCACTTGATCTTAGCCAAAAGGCCGAGAAGCGATGTATTTTTCTGGTTGTCATTTGCTTGGTATACTTTCCCCCATCCTTTTATGTTTAGTCTTTCTTTATCTTTATTTTTCAGGTATGTCTCTTGTAAATAGCATATTGATGGATTTTGTTTTTTGGTTTTTGTTTTTTTTTTAATCCAATCTGCTACTCTTTTTCTATTCAGAGGTTCATCCAAACCATTCACATTCATTGTGATTCTTGAAAGGCTGGGTTTCATTGCTTTCATTTTGTTGAGTTCTTTCTGGTGTTGTTGCTAGTTGCTTTGGTCCATGCTGATTTCTTTCACACCTCTGTAAGAAGGACATCTTTCAGTATTTCCTGCAATACTGGTCTTGTTTTTACAAACTCCCTTAGGTTCTACTTTTTTTTGGGAATATCTTGATCTCCCCTTCATATTTGATGGCCAATTTTGCTGGGTACAGTATTCTTGATTGACAGTTGTGTCCTTTGAGTTTTTGACATATGTCCTTCTACTGTCTTCTTGCTCACATGGTTTCTGCTGAGAAATTGGCACTTAGTCCTCTTATAGGGCTGGGACAAGAATCTTTGGCCCTGAATAGCACACTCTACATTCTACATTACTTCTTTGCTAGTGGTGAGATTCTCAAAATCTATTCCTGAATCTGCTCAATTTACTGGAGAGACTAGTCTTGTTAATAAGCTAACATACCCTATACATAAGGCCCTGTTTGGCAAAGTCAAAGTCAATCATTGAATAGGAAAGTAATTTTGGGACAAAACCCCTTGACACCACAGGCATTAATTGAAGAGCAGAATCCTACTGTGTAAGCTCTGGAGGAGATCGGAGTATATTAAATAGCCGACAAACAAACAAACAAACAAACAAACAAAACATTCTTCAGTGTCAGTGTTACTTTGACAGATGATCAAAGTAACTCTGGCATGAATAAATTAACCAGCACTTTGAAGTTATACAATTGAGGAAGCAAATATTACAGAAATAGAATTTCCATATACTATAATGTAGATAAAGTGTATGCAATTTTAGAAAAAAATGTTACTGTTAAAATAAATTGTCTTAAATTAGATATTAAAACCATCCAATGATGGCACATAATAAGAGTACAATAGTACAGATTCTATTTAGAATGCAGATTTTTCAAATTCACATCTACTTAATATAGCTTTCAACTTAAACTAGGAGAAAAGGCACTCTTAAGCAAGATATTAATTCATGAGCAGAAATATGCCAGAGATTGTTGAATAGATAACATAATGAAAATCCTGAAATTACTTCTGGCTTTTGCCATTTCAGCTTCATCATTATAAGAGAAAAGTACTACTAATTCTTTTGAGCAAATTTAATAATAATTAAGTAATTGAATTTCCAACTCATGGCATTTTCCCCTTCTTTGACATCAGATATTCTCTGAAGCCTAAGTATAAGGAATTTCCTAGGCATGAATCTTACTAGAATTACACCCTTCATAATAGAACCACTTTCATTAGTGAGTGAGAATTATCAGAATAGTGACTTTACCACTTTCTACATGCTGTTTGGTAACTCAGAGCTGTATCTGTTTTTTTGCACCTATTTTTCACTTACTGGCTGTCTCATTATAAGACATTTTGCATTTATGACAATAATAAGATACCTACTGTCTGACTTTGGGGCACTATCAATTATACTTGGCAGTAACATATGCCACATCGAAAGTAATGCTGCTTATGATGGTTATGACATATTTCAGTACGACTGAGCCAAATTCTTAGTGGTTTGATTGTTATATAATGATGTAGCTGTGTAATGATGTAATTTGGCAGTTACATGATGAAATAGTCATGCTCCATTTTGTGATTTGATGTGATCATCTCCATTTTCATATAATGGCATCGTCTTTGGAACAGAACCATGTAAATATGTGAGGAATAAAGGTGTTGCCAGAAAAGCCCCTTAAATGTGGTCACCAAAAAATATCTGCTGTGTGCTCCTTAAATTTGGGTTCTTTTTTCTGTTTAGTATGAACAGGGAAATAAGATTCCAGGCTTTTCTATGCAGGAATGGAGAGAGGTTTATTAGGAAAAAAAATATTTTACAAAATAAAGCACAAGCAGGTTCTAGAGAGCTAAGGAAACAAATATTGATGTCAATTATCAGATGTCAATTAATCACAGTGATCTAATCATCCCATAGTTAGTGGCTGTGGTGCCTCCTGACAACACACATAACAAATTTTGTTTTCTTCAAGGTTCACAGGTGAGTTTGTCATAATCTCTTTGTACATTTCTAATTTCTTTCTAGGCTAGTGAAGATAGAATCATTTGATGCTAATTCATTCAGAATGATATGATAACAAAAGCTCTAACTAAAAAAAAAATCCTCCGTTTAAAAATAAAAATAACATATACAGCATCCTAACCAACATAATGCCTATCATTCCATGTATATAAAAATAATCACATTCAACAGAGAAAAGAAGACAGAAAAGTTGATATATAAGCCCTGCAAGAATACAAATCTTTGAGTCAGTGATAATTACTGTGGTAATTTTATTGTTTTGTGGATGAGATGTCTTCTGACAGATTCAGAAATGTCTGTTCATTCTTTTTTTAAATAAAATCATCAATATCCCACATATTTCAAATATCACGAAGTAGAAAGACAGTTGCTTGGAGTCTGAAAACCTGTTTTATTTTGAGTTTATTTAACTTTCATTTAAATATATTGATATACAAGTCTGATTCCTGCTTCATTTCATGTAGAATTATTTTAGAGGCCATCATAGTCTTAACAATATGATTGTTTACTCAGTTCTTGACTAAATGAGAATTGGTTGTAGTTTAATTTGGTCATTGCACATTCTCCTTCCTCGCAAAAAATGTCTTCCTGGTCAACTCTCCTTCGTCAATACAAAACTCAGTTGTCAAGCTCAAGGATTTTTTCCCCATTTCCCAGCTTTACTTTCTAAGAGAGTTCAGTGGAACTTGTGTAACATGTAAGACATTTCACAATTGTACTTATTTTACTGTATTGTGATCTGGACATCTCTCTGACACGAGGACTTCCACTGCCGACTGTCAACTCCTTAAAGGCAAAAACTAGTCATCTGTTTTCCCTTTATTCTCCAGTAGAGTAATTCTGGTAAGGTATAGAGTAGTGATAATAAGCATTGGTTGACGAAAACAAAATTCAATTGACTATCATCTCTTGTGGAAGGAGGAGTGGCATCCACTTCCATAATAGCTTGCCTCTGGAAATCCTATGAACCTGGAGAGAGGATGAAAGGCACCCAAGCATCGAGGACTCTCCTTCACAGGGTCGCTGTGAGTCACCTGTGACTCCAGGCACTTAACAACAACAACATCATCTCCTAGTCTGTAGTGTTGGAAAGTCTTTGCATCTTCTGCTTCAAACTCATCAGAGGCTCCAGAGAGAAAGATGGGCAATGTCTTACCATTATGATACACAGCCTTGGAATCAAAGGGAAGCTCACTCTGAATTAGAACTGATTCCACAGTAGTATTTTTTAAAATAATAATAAATAAAGCAGTCAAAACAAAGACTGTGACAATATTTAGAAGTGATCATTGAGCTTGGTATGATTAAATAGTTTGACTGACTACATATGATATTAAATTAATTAGATGTGACTATACAGTCCTTGATTCCTTAAGATTTTTTAAATTGGATTATATTTTTTTATTCTAACCAAAGTCTAGAATGTACATGACTTTTCTTCAGAAATCAACTCTTACTTTTCCTCACCTCCCACCCAACTCTAGTGATTGAGAAGGGAACTCTCTGACAGTAGGTAAGGAGCTGTGCTCCCTTCCCAAAGACATGTGGTTCTAATCTACTAGCTACTCTGCTGAAGAAAACTGGGAAATCTCCTCTCATACAATTTACAGCCTTTGAAGACCTACTGGAGGGGCTAATATCCTTGGTTCCAATTCTATGTTACATAATAACAACAGCAAATTAGTAAGAAGGATATATCTTGTAAAAAAAAAACTTTGAACACTTCACAAAGCTTCCTAACTTGAAGAATACTGCCCCATATGTACAGTTTAAACTTCCCACCACCCGTTTAAAGCTGGAAAATGTGAAATTTATTCCAGTTCTCATGTATGATTTTATGAGAAAAAGGAAAAAGAAGAAGTTAGTGTTCCTATGGCCATGAGGCTTCAGATCTGACTCTTTTCCCAGCTTTACATCCAATGAGCCATGGGTGTGGATTCCTAATGCACCAGACAGCTCCCAGGAGCCTCCTAGGACTGTAATAGTTGTTCAAGCACGAATCTTTGTTGGACTTGTGTTAAAGAAAAACCGTGCTTATGAGCTAATGACTTCATGGATATTTTGTGATGCGTGCCTTTCCTTCTTGTTGTGCAATCTATCTTTTTTTCCCTTTCTCTGTTCATAGTTTATGAATTTACCCACATTTTGAAGGTTCTTACCATGTCAACAAGAAAGATCTGGTGGTGTAATTTGTACAGCTGAATTGCTAATCCATACATGGCACCTCTATCTGTGCTTTATTGACTATGAAAAGGCATTTGACCATGTGGATCATAGCAAGTTGGGGCTGACATTGAGAGAAATGGGAGTCTCAGACCACTTAATTGTGCTCATGTGGGCACTGGACCTAGACCTGGAGGGCATTGTGCAAATGGAGCAAGGGAACACTGCATGCCTTAAAATTGAGATCGACGAAGAAGTTTTTTTGCTTTTCAAAGAGAGGAATGAACTGGGGTGGGGGAGTAGAGAAAAAAGTGCCACAATGAATGAATGGAAATCCAAAATCTCTGTAAATGTTCTTTAAAATTAATAAAATAAAATTTTTAAAAAATTGAGACAGTAGTGCCTAGAGTTGTATTCTCTCTCTATACCTATTCAATCGGCATGCTGAACAAATTATCCAAGAAGCTGGACCCTATAAAGAGGAGTTGGCATCAGAATTGGAGAAAGACTCATCAATAACCTGTGTTATGCAGATGACCCAACCTTGCTTACTGAAAGTGAGGAGGACTTGAAGCACTTGTTACAGAAGATCAAGGAATGTAGCCTTCAGTATGCATTGCATCTCAATGTCAAGAAGACAAAGATTCTTACCTCTGGGCCTACAGGCAACATCATGATGGATGGAGAAGAGATTGAAATTGTCGACAACTTCATCTTGCTTGGATCCTTTGGTACCAGGAGTCAAAAGAGAAGGAGACACAGTGCACTGGGAAAATCTGCAGTTAGGCACCTCTCCAAATTATTGAGGAGTAATGATGTCAGTTTGAGGAGTAAGGTACAAGTGATTCAGGCCATAGTCTTTCTGATTACTTACTATGCATCTGAAAGCTAGACAATGAATAAGGATAACAGAAAAAGAATTGATGCCTTCGAGCTGTGGTGTTGGAAAAGAGCACTGAACGTCCCATGGGCAGCCAAGAGAACAAAGAGATATGTCTTGGAGAAGGTGCAGCCAGAGTGCCCTTTGGAGGCAGGAATGATGAGGCTTCCCCTCAAATACTTTGGACATGTTGTTAGAAGGGGCTATTCCTTGGAGAAGGACATGATGCTGGGAAGGGTGGAGAGTTGGCGAAGGGGATGGAGACCTTTAGCCAGGTGGAATGGCATGGTGACTGCTGCTGTGGGGTCTTATACATCAGGAAGTGTGAGGACAGAACGGGATAGACAGGGTTCGGATCTTTTGTTCATAGGATCACTATGAGTCATACTCAATTTGATGGCACCTAACAACAACAAAAGGTGGTACCTCTCTCATGGCTCAAATCCACCAGCAGCTCTGTAGGAGAAAGACAGAAAATCTCCTTTGTGATTTGCAGTCTCTGAAAATCAGCTGGAAGGTTAGCTTGGTTATGATTGATGGTAATGAGGTTGCTGGGGTTTTTTCTCTCCCCTCTTCTTTTTCATTTTTAGGATAGCATTCAGAAACAAGTCTGAAAAAATCAAGGCATTTTCTTGAAGCAAGATCTCATGCTCTGATTGATGGTGGTGTACAGAGAGCACAGACTCAGTACCTCAAGCAGCCGGCAATGTTGGCTGTAGAGCCAACACAGTAACAACACACATCCTTAGAATTTACTGGTGGGTTACTAGAGGCTGCTTGTATCAGAAGCTGATTCTAGGTTACAGCAAAAGGTCTGTGTCACAGAAATTCTTTCCATTTATGAAATTCATCACTTTGGGTGAAATGAATATTTGATTTCTTTATCTATAAAGTAATAACATTTTGCAAGGGAGCTAAAGATAGCTCTACAAAAATCAAGCATCCAATTGCTTATGAAGGGAAAATATAAGAAACAGTGACAAGACTAGTTACAAAATTTAAGCTCAATAGTTCTCTGCTTTTGGGGAAAGATTTTAAGGACTCTTATGAAGATCAAAAGACTACATCCTTCAGTAGTATTACATTTCAACATCAAGAAATATGCACATTCTCACAATTGGACCAATAAGCACCATCATAATAAATACAAAAAATATTATAGTTGCTAAGGGCTTAATTTGATTTGGACTGACAATCAACATTCCTGGGAACATCAGTGAATAAATCAAACAACTAAAAGCAACAATCTAAACAAGCTAAAAAAGCAACTATCACTTGGATCACACAGGACTAGGTAGAGATGGTTGTGCTATGCATGGAATCACAATGAGTGGGAACTGAGTTGATGGCACTTGACACACAGTAGGGACTCAGGTTAAGGGTTTTACTGTTGGTAGGCTTTTATTAGTTTTTTTAATATTTGAAAATACTGCTTTAGAAAAATATGCAGTACTCTTTGCATGTGTGTACATCCTATGGCTTTCAGTATATGCATAGATTTCTGTTGTCAGTACTCTTTGCATGTGTGTACATCCTATGGCTTTCAGTATATGCATAGATTTCTCTTGTAACCAATACAATGTCATTTATTCTATCCCATTTCGAACACTCCCTCATCCTATCTCTTAAATTCTATAACTCCTGTCAACTCTGGATCTGTGTTGTGACGGTACAGCTTTGGTTTTTTAGAAAACTTATAAACAGAACCATTTAATTGGTAATTTTTTTAATACTCACTTTTTTCTTTTTAACATGTTTTATTGGTTTGCATACAATAATTTATTTACATTGTATTTCTTTCATTCATGTACATTGTTGACTTCTTTTACCTCCCTCTCTCTACCCAACAAACTCTGCAACCCTGCTATTCTTCCCTCTCCCCCCTCAGCCCTCTTGCAGCCTTCCCTTCCTTCTCTAGATATCCATACACAATTAGTACTTTTTTGAAACTGGCTTTATTCGCTTAACATAATGCCATTCGAATTCATCCAGCTTGTTGCATGTAACTAGTTTGTTTCCTTTTCATTACTCCGTAGTATTCCACCGTGTAGAGGTTCCACAGTTTGCTTCTCCATCAACCACTGAGGACATTTGGGTTGTTTGCAATTTGGGTGATTATGAATAGAACTATATATTATAAATATTTTCATACAGATTTTTGTGTAAACCCTAGCTTTTAATTAATTTACCTCCAAAGAGTGAGATTGCTGAATCATTTATAAAGTGCTATGAGTCATTTTAAAAGAAACTGTTTGAACTGTTTTCTAGGTTGGCTGTAACATTTTGTACTCCTACATTCTGCTTAAAGATTAAGGAGAAGTTGTTAAGTTATGACTTCAAAAAGCTTTAAAATTAACTGAAAAATACATCTACCACCACACACAGGGCAAAACTCTGCCAGAGGATGAGTTTTGTTTTGTTTTTTATTACTTTTTTTTTGTGTGTGAGTGTACCGTCAAATCAGATCTGACTGGTACAGGAGGAGATTGTCCCTCCTTCCCCGGCAGAGCATCTGGTGGATTCAAACCGTGTGCCTCT
>NW_006399760.1:29577460-29578539 GCF_000299155.1 Elephantulus edwardii | reverse complement strand
GCACCTTAGTCTCCAGCCTGACATCGTTGCTCTTCAGTACTCTTGAGAGGTCCCTCACAGCTGGCTTTCCCAATGCAATTTGTCTTTTGATTTCCTGGCTGCTGTTACCAAGAGTGTTGACTGTGGAGCCAAATAAACTACAACTGTTAATTATCTTACTATTATCAGTAACATTTGTGCAGTTTTAAAACTATTTCATTATAATGAATGACTAAAACTAAAATTATATGGTTAAAAAAGTGTGATGATTGAAAGTTTCAGTTGCTTTTGCCAAATACTCTCTGGAAATATTACAATATCAATTTATATTCCCATCTTAGTTTTATTAAGGTAGACAGTGTTTGGTGGAGCTCCCCAATTAAAACAAGTTTGGAAGCAGGAGTAGCATCCACTAATCCACAGCCCTCAGGCTTGTCTTTAATTGTTTTTGGTGAAGCATTCTTCTAGGTCATATAGCCCTGGTCTGTCCACCTGCTGTACAGAGGTAACTTGTGGTTGCTATGATGCTAAACACTGTGACACTGGCGAGAATGGTTATACCCATGGTGGACAGTGTTTGGTGGAGCTTCCTGATACCCATGGCGGACAGTGTTTTGTGGAGCTCCCTGATTAAAACAAGTTTGGAAGCAGGAGTGTAATCCACTTCCGAAACTGCTTGCCTCTGGAAACTATGAACCTGGAGAAAGGAAGAAAAAGTTAAATAAGTGTCCAGGTCTTTCGTTCGTAGTGATGCTATGAGTCACCAGCACTTAACAACAACAACAACAACAACAACAACAACAGTTTTATTAAGTCCTCATTTCTAAATCTGAGCATATATAAAAAGTATATCACAAAATTTATGTTCAGGATAAGTTTTAAGTTTAATTCATATTGATTTCTTAGGAGGGATGTGTTTTATACTTTTTCACCAATGTTAAGAAACCAAACAGTAGCGAGCTCTGGTGGCCTAGTGTCAAGAAGCTGCACTGAAATCCCGAAGGCTCACTGCTCGAATCAACCAGATGCTCCACTGGAGAAGGAGGGGCAATCTCCTCCTGTGCCAGTTAGATCCAATTCAATGGTACACACACACACAC
>NW_006399760.1:29569227-29577340 GCF_000299155.1 Elephantulus edwardii | reverse complement strand
GATAAAAGAAACCAAAAAGTGATGAAACTTGAACTAAGTGCTTAGCTTAGAATGCTTTGTTCATTGCCTTTTCTGACTAATACATCTATAGACATTTTGCTACATTCATCACTCTCTTTGTGTTTTAATTTCCTTATCTGTTAAATGGGAAAAGTAACGGAAACTTGTCTCAGAGATTCAGTTCAAGGATTGAAATTATTATCAGTATTACTTATTTTATTATGTTCTAGATATTTCAATTGATCTTGCTGTCTTCTCAGATTATGGTTCTTATGCTTTATGACCAGTGACTTATTCCTCAACGTGTTTGAGTTATGGTTAAGATCCTGTGGACATATTTGCAGTACATAACTATAATTATGTTGAAATTCATCTGATAAACCTATGCATTATCATGGGTGTAGAATCTTTCACTTAGTCATAAATTTTCATCTTGTAAGTCTGCCTGTGTATCCACTTTAGGTAATATCTATTATTAGTAGTAAGGTGTGGTTTTGTATGTCATGGTCTATTATTCTCTATAACTCATATTAATTTACTTTTATGGGTATAGCACTTCATTCATTCATTGATATGCATTTTCTTCCCTCCCTCTTCTCCAAAATTTTCTAACTGCTTGAATGTGAATACCAAGCATGTTGATCCAAGCAAAATTCAATTCTTGACAACCTCAATATTTTCTCCATCTATCATAATGTTGCCTATTGGCCAAGTGGTAAGGATTTTTGTTTACTTGATATGGAGATGTAATCCATAGCGAAGGTTTTAGTATCAAGAACATTGTAGTTGTTGTGTGCTGTCGAGTGAGAAGCAATTCACAGCTGACCCTACACTGGGTTTTCAGAGGAGTACGTCACATGGGAGGAGATTGCCTATTTTTCTCCCATGGAGCAGCTAGTGGATTAGAACTGTGTGCCTTTGGGGTTGCAGCACATCTTCTTTTCACTAGGCTAGCTTATTGGTCCAGAGGTGAATATTTTTGTTTTTTCAGTGTTAAGATGTAATCCATATTGGAGGTTGTATCTCTGGATGTAGAGAGGTCAAATCAAAGGGAAAGAATATCCAAGTAAAAAGAACAGAAGGTTTCAAAGTGCAGTTGGGAAATACAAAGCAAAGTATTATGAAAAAATGGGCAAAAAATCGTAGTTAGAAAATCATAGGGGAAGAACGCATTCTGCATTTCTAAGTCTGAAAGAACCAAAACCCAAATTCAAGCCTTGAGTTGCAATACTGAAGGATTCTATGGACAAAATCTTGAATGATTTATGAAGCATCAAAAGAACATGGATAGAATACACAAAATCACAAGAAACTTGTTGGCTCTGAACCATTTCAGAAAGTAGCATACAATCATAAATCAATAGTAATGAAGGGTGTTATTTATGTGTCATTTAAATGTTGTTATTTATGTCATCAAGTTGGAACCAACACATAGCTGACCCTCCAGAGGCAGTAGATCACACAGGCAGATATTGCCTGTCCTTCTCTTGTGGAGCAGCTTGTGGATTTGAACGGTGTGCCTTTAGGATTGTAGTGTAACTTCTTATCACTATGCTTAACAGATCACTCAAAGAAGAATGTGGCATCAGGACTGGAGAAAAACCTCATCAACAACTTGTGTTATGCAGATTACACAATCTTGCTTGCTGAAATTGAGGGGAACTTGAATCATTTGCTCCAGAAGGTCAAGGAAGACTGCAGCTTTCCATATGTATTGCTTCTCAATATTAAGATAATGAAGATCCTCCCCACCAGGCCAGGAGGTAGCATCATGATAGATGGATAAAAGATTGGGATTGTTAATGATTTCATCCTACTAAGATCCACAGTCAACACCCTTGGCACCAGCAGTCATGAAATTAAAAAAAAAAATAAAATGAGTTTCACTGGGGGAAAAAAATCTGCTTTCAAGGACTTCTCTGGAGTGCTAAGGAGCAATAGTATCAGTCTAGAAATGAAAGTATGCCTAATTCAGGCCATGGCTATCTCAAATGCTTGTGATGTATCTGAGAGCTTGCAATGACTAAGAATGACAGAATAAGAATAGATGCCTTTGAGCCACGGTGCTAGAGAATAGTATTAAACATACCAAGGACTGCGAAGAGAACAAACAGGTCTGTCCTAAAGAGGATGAAACCAGATTATTCTTTGGAGGCAAAGATTTTTGAAGCTTCATCACATACTCTGGAAGTGTTACCAGGAGGGACCAGTCCTTGGAGAAAGACATCATACTTGGAAGGGTAGAGGGTCAGTGCAGGAGAGGAAGACTCTGGATGAGATGAATTGACACATGACTGTGGCAATGCAGTCAAATGTGTCAGAGACAGTGATGTTGGTTCAGAATAGGGCAGGGTACAAAGTAATTGTTCACAGGGTTGCAATGAGTCATGGTCAACTCAACAGCATATACCACCACCACCACCATTGGTAGTGAAAGAAAAAGTTCAAGCTGCACTAAAGACGTTGGCAAAAAACAAATTCCCTGAAATTAATGTGATTCTACTCAAGGTATTTCAACAAATAGATACAGCCATGGTTGTGCTTACTAGTTTATGCCAAGAAATTTTGGAAGTGACTAATATTTGTTCTCATTCCCAAAAAAGATGACCAAATGGAATGTAAAAATTATTGAATAATATCACATACAAACAAAATTTTGCTGAAGATTATGCAAAACCAACTGAAACAGTACATTAATAGGGAACTGCCAGAAATTCAAGCTGGATTTGGAAGCTGAAGGAATTGAAAAACAAATTCAAGCCACGAGTGGCAATACTTAGGGAAGCTTTAGGCAGAATGTTAAATGATCCAAGAAGCATTAAAAGAAGGTGAAAGGAGTATATAGAGTCACTGAACCAGAAGGAATTGGCTGACACAGAAGAATTTCATGAAACAATGTATAAAGAAGAGCCTGTGGTGATGAAGGAGGAAGTTCAAGTTGCTCTGAAAGAATTGGCAAAAAACAAGGCTCCAGGTGTTGGTGGCATATCAATTGAAATATTTCAACAAAGAGACAGTGCTCTGGATGTACTAAGTTGTGCCAAGAAATCTGGAGGACAGCCACCTGGCCAACAAACTGTAAGAGACTGATATTTGTTCCCATTCCAAAGAAAGGGGACCCAAGAGAGTGTGAAAAATTATCGAACAATCTCATTAGTATCACATGCAAGCAAGATTTGACTGAAAATTGTCCAAAAATGACTGGAGTAACTCGTCAACAGAGAACTGCCAGATACGCAGGCAGGGTTTAGAAGAGGTCATGGCGCTAGGAATACTATAGCTAATGTTAGATGGATCTTGGCAGAAAGCAGAGAATACCAGAGGAATGTTGAGCTGTGCTTCATTGACCTTGAAAAGGCTTTTGACAGTGTGGATCACAACAAACTGTGACTGACTCTGAGAAGAATGGGAATCCCAGAACATTTGATTGTGCTTATGTGAAACCTGTACTTGGACAAAGAGGCAGTCGTCAGAACAGAGCAAGGAGACACTGCAAGGTTCAAAATTGAGAAGGGTGTCTGCCAAAGATGAATTCTGACTCCACACTTTTTTAATCTGTATGCAGAACAGATCATCCAGGAGGCTGGGCTATATGAGGAGGAATATGGCATCAGGATTGGAGGAAGACTCATTAGCAACCTGGGTTATGCAGACGACACAACCCTGCTTGTTCAAACTGAGGAGGACCTGGAGCGCTTGCTGCAGAGAGTCAAGGACTACAGCCTTTGATATGGATTGAAGCTCAACATCAAGAAAATAAAGATTCTTACCACTGGGCCAATTGGCAGCATTATTACGGATGGTGAAGAGATTGAGATTGTTAAAAGCTTTAGGTTGCTTGGCTCCACAATCAACACTCTTGGTACCAACAGCCAGGAAACCAAGAGAGATATTGCATCAGGAAAGTCAGCTGTTGGGGACCTCCCCAGAGTACTGAAGAACAATGATGTCAGGTTAGAGACTAAGGTGCACTTGATCCAGGCCATAGTATTCATAATTGCATGCTATGAGTCAGAGAGCTGGACAATGACTAGGAATGATAGAAGGAGAATTGATGCCTTTGAGCTGTGGTGCTGAAAAAGAGTGTTGGATATACCATGAACTGATAGAAGAACAAACAGATTTGTCCTGGAGAAAGTGAAACCAGGCTGCTCCTTGGAGGCAAGGATTCTGAAGCTTCATCTGACATACTTTGGGCATGTTGTAAGGAGGAACCAGTCCTTGGAGAGGGACATTCTGTCTGAGAGGGTGGAGGGACAGTGCAAGAGAGGAAGACCCTTCACCATTAGACATGTAGGCAACATTATGATAAATGGAAAAGGGACTGAATTTGTCGTTGTTATAATTTTACTCAGATCCACAATCAACATCCACAGTAATGGCCAAGAAATAAATAGTCAAGAAATAAAAAAAGATAGCTTCATTGGGAAAAACTGCTGTCAAGAATCTCTCCAAAGTGTTAAAGAGCCAGAATGTCAGTTTAAAGACTAAGGTGTGCTGATCCAAGTCATGATATTTTCAGTTGCTCCCTATACACCTGAAAGTTAGACATTGAATAAGGATGACAAAAATTTGATGCCTTTGAGTCATGGCATTGGAGAAGAGTACTGAGTATCCCATGAACTGGCAAAAATAACAAACATCTTACAGAAAGTGCAACCAGTGTGCTCCTTAAAGATTTGTTGTTTACTGCTAAGTTGGAGCTGATCCTTCATTGGGTTTTCAGAGACAGTAAATTGCATGGGAGGAGATAGTCCATCTTTCTCCCATTGAGCAGGTGGATTTGAACCTCTTACCTCTCTGTTGGCAGTGCAATTCTTTTCCACTACACCACCTGAGATCTTTGGTAGGGATGTTAAAACTTCATTTCATATACTTTGGGCCTTTTGTCAGGAGGAAAACCAATCCTCAGAAAAGACATCATGTTGGGAAACGTCAAAGGTCAAAGAAAAAGGTAGACCCTCCACGGGATGAATTCTCATAGTACTTGTAATAAAGGGCTAGGACTATTAGAGATCAGGAGGATGGAACAGTAGAAGGCAAGGTTCAGATCTGATGTTCTGTGTCCCTATGAGTCCTGGTTGACTCACTGACACTTAACAACAACAGTAATATCTAATTACTGGTTTTTCTTCTCCTTCCCTTCTCCTCCTGTACCTGGTAATCACAAAAGAATGTAGTGTTTTAATGAGATCACATTTATAAAAAGCAGAAAAGAACACAAATGATGGAATGACTTGTTATTTTGATATCATCACTTGATGATGTGCTATATTCTCTGTATTTAATGAAAGCAAGTTAAAATACATTGGCAGATAAATGGAATTCACCTCTCTGGGGTCTTTTTCCTCCTGCAAGAATTCCTTGGGAATTCTCTGGGATGAGAGGGACACACTGTGTAGGAATGCTTTGACCACCTAAGTATGCCATTTTCAGGAGTTAAACGTCACTAGGGTGAGAGCCTGAGAATAATCCAATTATATACCATAAAAAAGGGGCTTAGTTTATAAGGAGAAAAATGCTTTCAACATTTTTCCCTGCGTGAAGTATGCAGAAAGCTTGCTTAAATGGGGCATATAATTTTTAATGACTCAGGCCCTTAGTCCTCGGAAATGAACCAAGAATGATAAATAAGACGGAAGCTGGTGAATATTGAGTGTCTAGTCATCACATCATCAGATTTGAAATCACCTGAGGATCTGTATGAAAGGTAGTTTATTGGAAGGATTAATCTTTAGTCTAACAGACTTTGATAAATGTAGAATACAATTGATGGCAGTTTGATTGTAATCAACTAATCAAAACAATATTTTCTTGAAAACTGAGAAATACTGTCATGATAATCAGAGGGAATGTGGTATTATCATTTACATAGAGAAAAAAAATCAAGGTTAAGTTAGTCATGGAAATTATTTTTGGTTCAATTTTCTTTGACCCACAAATTATTGGTAAGAAAATGTGTCACCACCTTGCAGTTTTTCTTTTGCTTCCGTTTAAACTTTGAGTTTTCAAATACCCATGAGTTTACACATAGGTAAGCTGTTCTTATTTTTCTTCTATCTTTATTTTACTGCCTGTCTTTAAGGAGACATGTGCAATAGTTAGGCTAGGAGACAAGAAAGGTTTGTGCATCATTAAAAAATAATATAATATATTCATTCTTTTTCTTAATAGGGCATAATGATTTTAAAATATTTTAAGGCTGTCTCTAAAGACAATGCAGAGAGAATGTAGAAAATGAAAGAATTAGGGAAATGAGAAAATCTTAAAATGAGCAACTATTAAGTGATGGAAAAAACTTTTAAATATACTGTATATAATAGGGATTTTTTTAAAAGTTGATTTTAATATAGCATCAATTGTGTATCTATGCAAAAAACTACATAAAAAAATTAACCTTTATTCTCTTGCTTTAAAAAGTAATCACTGTCTTTGAGAAAAAAAAATAACAGAAATAGATTAACGAGAATGGGAAGCTTTAAAAGATTGAAAAAAAAGGGAAAAGGTAGAAGATCAGATAGATTTATGAAGTATTTATGATTAATAATATAATAAAAACAATTTTCACTGTGGCTCTGAGACACCAATAAAAACCTGTGTTAATTCTTAAAATGCCATACACTCATCAAAAATTTATGTAATTTTAGGAACAAAACCAAATGTAAGAGATCAAACTAATAAAAATAATTCAGGATTACTAGGCTAGGAACTAAAAATAAGACCAAACCCAATGCCATTGAGTTGGAATTTACTCAAACCTGACACTCCATTTAGTTTTTGAAGTTGTAAATTGTGTAAGAGGAGACTGCTCGTTTTTCTCCTGAGGAGCTGCTGGTGGATTCAAACCACCAGAGGTTTGAATCCTGTGGAGTTGTAGTACAATTAACCAAAAATTTCACCAAAATTCCCTAAAAGTAAATAGTAAAGTTTAAGAAATGTGCATTGTACAAATAAAAGTAAAATCTGTTGAGATGAAAATTGAGAATTGTTTTAGTTGCTGTTGTCAGGTGCTATCAAGTCTCCTATAGTTTATAGCAAACTTAAGAATGACAGATCCCATTCTGTGCCATCCACACTTGAACCCCTTTGTAAGCCCTTTGTGTCAGTACATGTCCTTGAAGGTCTTCCTCTCCTTCATTGACCCTCTACTTTTTTGACTAGGATATCCTTTCCCAAGGACTGGCCCTTCCTAGTGATGTACCCAAAATAATATGAGACAAAGTTTCACCATCCTCTCCAAGACCTGAGTGTTGTTCTCTTGGCAGGCTGTAGCAGATTTAGTATTCTTTTCCAGCACCGCAACTCGAAAGACCTTGATAAGAAAAAAAATAAGAAAAAGTTCAGAGTTCTCAGTGTAGGAGTTCATCTTGACAAAATTTAGTTGAAGAATGCTAATTAAAATTAGTTTCACATAAATTTCTTCATCCTAAAAATATTTTCAAACATATTTATCTGCTTTTAATAGAGGAAAACAAAGAAAAAGAGAAACTTTGTTACAGTTGGAAACCATTTCTGTAGTCATATTCTGAAGAAACGTTATTTGTAAAGTATAAAACCAATCTACATAGATTTTCTATGTTTGCATAGACATACAGAAAAATAAACTTATAAAACACATAAGTATATGTGTGCGTGTGCACATACATTATTATTTCCTAGTATAAAACAAAAACTCTGTACCTTTTGCAGTTATTTAATAGAAGTAATTTCATTAATTGTCTAACATCCTGTGTAATATTCCCAACTTCTTGTTTTATTTTAAGAATTGACTTCAGCAATGCAGTTTCCTTGGAAGGTAGTATGACTTAAGTACTGTCCTAAGTAAAGCACCTAGAACAAGGCCTGAAATGTAATACATCTTTTGTAAAAATAATTAGTGATAAAACAAATTATTAAAAAAAGAATTGAAGGATTGGATGCTTATACTAGAGATGATTTTATTAGTAGTGACTTTGAATTATAAACATCCAGCACCCTGATGGAGAAACACCTTAATATGGAAAACTTTGATTGTGTACCAATGAGGGAGTTTTTCTTTTGCTTTTCAAGGAGAGGAGCAAATGGGGAGGGGGAGGGGTTTGTGCGGGGAGAAGGGTGCAACAATGAATGAATG
>NW_006399760.1:29557482-29569127 GCF_000299155.1 Elephantulus edwardii | reverse complement strand
ACCGTCAAATCAGATCTGACTGGTACAGGAGGAGATTGTCCCTCCTTCCCCGGCAGAGCATCTGGTGGATTCAAACCGTGTGCCTCTGGGATTATCAGAGGATGAGTTTTAAAATGTGCTTAGACTTGAGAATTGATTTGGACCTCTTAGCCTCTATTTATTTCAATCTCAGTCTTCCTGCCTCCAGAGTGTGATGTGTATGGAAGGATATAAGAGGAAAGTAGAGAAAGAAAAAGGGCAACAGGAAAGCTAAGAAGAGAGATGGCTAGGTATATGGCAACCAGGTGAAATACAGAATGCTCAAATAAATTTGAATTTCAAATAAACAACATTTTTTTAAAACATAAATGTACGAAAAATATTTCATAAGACATATATAAAAACATTTGTTGTTTATCCAAATTTAATTTATTTGCTAGGTAGGATAATTCTAGTTGGCTATCAAGATTCTGTCTAATTCTCTGATGACATTGAGTACCCTGGTGACATAGTCTGTGGAGAGTTGCACTGCTAAACCAAAGTCATGCTTCTCTGGAAGTTCAGATCCATTAGCGGCTCTAGGGGACAAAGATGGGCTGCAGTCTCCTCTCATGACACTTACAGCTTTGGAAAACCAGTGGAGGGCCACTTATGAGTTGGAACTGTCTCAATGACAGTGCAAGAGAGAATAACTTTGAGCCACAGAGATGGAATCTCTAGAATTTCCCCTATAGTCCAGTCTGAGACCAGCAGGCAAAAGGACCAGGAAACACTGGAAACTGACTATTAAAGACCAGTAACACTGAGCACTAACACATTGTAGTGTGATGTAAGTCTTATATATGGATTAATTCAGTTATCATAGGGGGTCTGAAGCAAATGAGGAGATGTCACTCATTAGCACATAATGTAGATTCATATTATTTAAGACTATATATATATATTTATATATGTGTTTGGAAGGGTAGAGAAAGAGAGGGAGACCATAGATGAGATGGATTGGTACAGTGACTGGGGTAACGAGGGTAGGTGTGTCAGAGACAGTAAAGTTGGCACAGGATAGAGCAAGTTTCAGGGCTGTTGTACACAGGGATGCTATGAATTGCAATCGACTTGATGGCATTTAACAACAACAATACATATTTTTGGAAAATCTTAGATATACCAGATGAGGACATGGAAAGACTAGAATAGCGTATTTCAACTTAGCAATAGAAAAGTTGTACTGCATTGTCAGACTGAAACAAGCAGCTTCAGGGATTAATAAACTCCCTGTCACTGGGTAAGTTAAAGAATAGGTCCTATGTCCCATTAATGGCTATTCTGAAAAGGAATCTTATGAATGTGGTAAGATTTTGGATAGGTGAACTCTAATTCCTTTAAAGCCCTGAGAATCAATTAGATTCTATGAGTTTTACAGTAAAAGCCTCATATAACATGATTGGTCTGTAAGGCATATGGTAATCCTGTTCACAGACACTGGCACTCATCTCTGGCTTTATAGAGTATTTGATTTATTTTAGGACTTCTGCTTGATTTCCTCTTGATCTGCCCCATAATTTTCATTAGCTGTATTTGGAGTTCTTTTTGGATTTGACTCTATGGGCCAGTACCCATATTCATTGTAGCACTACAGCTTTAAAACTGAAATATAAAGCCATGTATTAGTCATTATGTCTCCTTAGCTCATTAGCTTCCAAAGAATAGAAATGGAGCTTTTCAAGAGGATCTTCTAGAAGACCCTTCTCCTGATTATCTAATGCTGCTATAAAAGAGGTATCACAAGTGAATGGCTTTAAAAAACAGAAATGTAGTCTCTTTAATTTTAGGAGACTAGAAATGTAAATTCAAGGTGTCAACTCTCAGGGAAGTCCCTCTCATTTTGTCGGTTCTAGAAGAAGATCCTTGTCTCCTCCAGCATCTGTAGGCCTGGCATTCCTTGGAGATCTCTATGTATCCTGGCCTTTCTGAGAGTCAAGGAACTCTGTAAGGCATGGTGCACTTCTCTCCTGGTGAGTATTCCTTAGTGTTACTGAACTCGCCACTCTTGGTTTGCTTACCTCTATTTTTAAGTGTGGTGAGATGCAAAGTACTGCTCACACCCTAGGGATACTCCTTACATCAGATTAGCATCATGATGGGATTAAGGGGTATTGCATTCCACCTTTAATTGTTTACAGCTATTTACATTATCAGATAATGGGGGTTCATTTATATAACTTTTATGTTATATATTACATGCATGTATTTTGGAGGAAAAATTCAATCTGTGACATTTTCGCCCTTTGGCCCTCCAAAATTTATGTCCTTTTAACATGCAAAAGTCTCAAAAGTTTATTAAAGATTCCAAATCTCATTTCTATCCCCAAAGCAAGATTATTCTTCTTCTGTGAATCTAGAATGCAAGTTTTCTGTTTACAAAGTACAGTAATGACACAGACACAAAAATTGACAGTTCCATTACAAATGGAAGAAAATGGAGGGACAGGAGGGGTAACAGGCATTGAACAATTCAAATATCCATGAGAACCAATTAAGTGATCTTTCAAGGTTTGAAAATAGCTTTTTATTCTCTGAGGCCATCTTGTCCTCCAGACCTGGGGAGATGGCCATGATCCCCAAGTTCAGAGTCGAGGCCTTTTGCCTAGACTTCAGCTTTGCTTTCCAGTCTTACTGGGTGAACCACCCTGCTGCCTTGGCTTTGGGTAGCCCCGTTCTTCTAGTCTACTTGAGTAGCGATCCTGTCTCCTTGGTCCCGGTAGATGCCATTCTTCTGCCCTTTCTGGCATGGCAGTTCTACTCTCTCAGTTCTGGACAGCAGCTTCATCAGAATGGCAGCGCCCAACCTCTTAGCAAGTTGATAAGGATATAACTCTTTGAAATCCGGAAAACTGAAATCCCACTCTTAGAAAACCCAGGAGCTGTGGTCCCATGCTTTGAGACCTCAGACCTTGTAACCTTATTTTTGAGACTTCAGATTTGCATTCTGTGTTTTGTGTTCTACATGCCAGCCTGGTCACGGCAAAGGTTACAAAACTCTTCAGCTTTATTCGAAAGGGCTTTATCCTCGAAGCACTCAGATTTCTAGCTCTCTAGGCCAGAAGCCCAAATTCAACAAGTGCTGAAATGCACCCTATTCCACATGGAATCTTCCTGTCTGAAGATACTCAGTTCTGCTCCAAGTGTCAGCTGCATGCATCTTACGTAAATCTCCATCTCTGTGCAGGCCTCCCGATCTTGCTGCTGCTGCCATTGAGTTTCATTGTCTTAGTCTCAGGTGCTAAATTTCTCCTTTCCTTCTGAGCTTTCACCAGATTTGTCTTTGGTATTTATAATTCCACTAACTATATTTTCAAGGTAAGTCAGGCTTTTTCTCTTAAACACTCTAAAACTCTCCCAGACTCTATCCAAATCTAAAACCACGTCCATATTTTAGATATCTGTTAGAGCAGTATCCCACTCTCATGATACCAAATGCCATAAGCTGGATTCTCTAGAGAAGTTAAAAAAAACCAACAACGAAGTTTATACATACATGTTCAAAATTCAAACTCTTTGCAAGTCTGTTCTTGAGTTTTGGAGGCTGTGAATCACACAGGAAGCTAGAGCTCATCTTTCTCCCATGGTAGCAGTGCCACTCCCTTCAGACTATGCCTCTGTGTGTGTGTGTAAACAGTGTAAGGAAAAAGAAAGTACATTATGATTTAGGTAACTTCTAGTGAGAGGTTCTTAATAACAGCCTTGCTGTTATTAATATTGTTGCACTAAGAAAACATTTAGTCTCCAGTTTCCAGTCTTGGGCCTTCTCTTTACACCCCAAAGCATAAATAATAGTAATGTTAGTTTTGTTGCTTAGAATGGTCAGCTGAATTTAGGATAGAACTTTATTAATCTAGTTGACTGCTACAACATGCAAAAAATGGATAAGATGGTCTCATCAAAGGTACAATAATGAATCAATGAAAACCCAACCTTTCTGTGAACTTCTGTTAAAAAATTCCTAACTTCATAAATAATAGACAAGCGGGTTTACATTGCTGTGGAAGCATTTGTTGTCATGTCATCAACAAGGTTTCAGATGTGTGGCATATCACTCTCCTTGAGTTGGAACCGACTTGGAAGCTGGCCCTCTGTTGGGTTTCTGAGGCTGTAAATCACATGGGAGGAGATTGCCTATCCTTCTGCCACTGGTGGATTTGAACTGCCAAAGAATCAAGGCCTTTAGATTAACCAAACAACTTCTTATAAACTAGTTTACTATAATTCCCTCAGATGTGTGGCAAGAATAAAATCAATACATGTGTAATAAGCTGTCGTTTTTGTGTTCTGTCAGCCAGAACCAACCATTAGCTGACCCTCCAGCAAGTTTCCAGAGGCAGTTAATCACACAGGACGAGATAGCTCATCCCTCTCCAACAGAGCTGCTAGTGGATGTGAACCACATTGCTTTAGGATTGCAGCACAGTCTCTTACCACTGAGCTGCCAGAGCTCCCTGCTGTAAAAAGGAGGTTTAATTTATATTTAAAATGTACTGAGAAACTAAATATACTGATAATCTTCTTGTACTCATGATCTGGAAACTATCAGAGTGATTTCTAAGACTAGAGTCTCCCACACTCAAGGAACCTGTTCCTCAAAATGCTAGCAATCTCTGGGAATTACTAAAGCATTTGAGTGTCAGAAGGAAAAAAAGAATGCACAGAATTTTGGATACTGCAACCAGAGGAACAGTTAGTGAAGGTCCAAAAAGAGGGCACCTGAACTGAATCAAGGGAATATGAGTGAAGCCATCTGAGGACAATCTAAAAATATTTGCTCTCATCTGTCTGGCAATATGCAGGCAAAAAGGAAAAATGATTGATGCCTGTCAAATTATGAAAGTTATGTATAGTTGGAACAAGACTTAAATGCAAATGAACTCACATATGTGAATGGGATTGAAATAGTTCCTGGCACATAGTAGGTGTTCAATAAATGTTAATTCTCTTCTCTTGCAAGCATTCTTTGAAGTTTAAATAATTAAAAAAATATTTTATTTGAAAGACCTAAGATAGTGTTATATACATCTGAGAGCTAGATGATGAATAGAGATTAGGGGAAAAGAATTGAAATTTTTGAGCTGTGGTGTTGGAGAGGAGCAGTAACCATCCCGTGAATAGCCAAGACAATAAACATTTATGTGTTGGAGAGGGTGCAGCTGGAGTGCTCTTTGAATGCAAGGATGGAGACTTTGCCTCCCATACTTCAGGCATGCTGTTAAGAGGGGCTATTCCTTGGAAAGGGACATGATGCTTGGAAAGGTGGAGGGTCAGCGAAAGAGAGCAAGACCCTCTCTCTACCCAGTGGATTGACATGGTGACTGCCACAGTGGACTCTAATGTGTCAGTAAGTGTGGGGATTGTACAAGATAGAACAGGGTTCAGATGTGTTGTTCATAAGGTCACTAAAAGTCATACTGGACTCGTACTTCAAATCCTTTCAGCTGTGATTATTAACTCATTTAGGAATGGATTTGCTTTCTTAGTTTTAGGAGACTATATCAGTGAAGGAGACGACTCTGGCAGTATAGCCCATAGTGTGTTGTGTTGTGTTGTTCACCCGAAGGTGGTGCCTCTTTGGCCATTCTAATTCTTCCGAGGCTCCCAGGGATAAAGATGGGCAAGCGTCTTCTCCACAATTTATAGCCTCAGAAAACTTACTGGAGGGTCTGCTATGAGTCTGTTCTGACTCTTAAGCCACAAATTTAAGTATCAGTGTAAGGTGTGTTTGGAACAAATCACTTTCAAGACATAAAATGAGCATTTTAGATGTAGAGAGGACAATCATGGAGAGGGGACAATCAGCAGTGAGCCAAGGAACAAGACTTTCTCCCAGAGTCATTCCAGAGAGATTTCCCCAGAACCAGAGCCCTAAATTCTGATGCAACTTCTAGACTGATAGAAAAAGAATTCGTTTGAGTCTCCCACTAATTGCACTTCTATTACAGCAGAAATAGATAACTAAGAGGGATTATATTACCATGTAATGTTTTTAAAAGTAGAATTGCTGGGTAGACAGAGGGCTAACATACATAACTCCTTACAAAAATGGTGGTGTTGTAAACCCAACCACAGATACCTTCAAAGAAAGACCTGCTTCAGAAAGCTCAGAGGTGTGGAAATCCCCTGGAGAGCAGTTCTATTCCAAGGCACAAGGGGTCACCCTAAGTCAAAAGCCACTCCTGTGGAAGTGGGCTTTGTTTGCTTTGTGAGAGCAAGACACTAACATAGGCACCTACAAACAGGGTGCTGTTTTACCTGAACATATTCCTTCCAAAGGGGTGTGTGGAAGGAAACATCAATCCATGCTGTTACTTTTTATGGCCAACTCCATTATTTTTTTGTCTTCTATAATTTGTCTGTGATTCTTCTTTGCCTTCGTCTGGTAATTCAGAAAGCCTTCCTTCACACCTTAGAACACACACATCAAGTGCCTTTGACACTCAGGTGCAATTACCTGTGATGCATTTGCTTGGATGCAAATGTCAGGCTGTAGCTGGAGAAAGTTCACCTCCCTGCACTGCAGGGATAATCACTGGGCCAGGTGCCAAAGCTCTGTTCACTCCTGTCCTCTGCAGATCCACTAAGAGGTTTCTCACAGCAGTCACAGAAACTGAGCCCTAAATCTCCTCTCTTGGGACAGACACACAAATTGGCAATCCGAAGGTTCTATTTCCTCTGTATGCCCAGGAAAGAAAGTTCAGCTCTGGAAATGTCAAGTGGGTTAGGCTTCCTAGAGCAATTCCTCAAGGCTTTGGGGTGTTTGTTTTGTTTTGTTTTGGGGGGAGGGGGATTGTTAATCTGTTTGGTGGAGCTCCTCAGCCCCTAGAGTGTACAGCTGAGTCTCTGGGGTTAAAAGTCAAGGGCAAAGTGCGCTGTACATCCATTCTCAGTGCCTGGAATCTTTATCCCTTTCGGTCCTCCAAAGAGTTCATCTGTTTGCCCCTGTCTTTCATGATCTTATTAAGCAGAAACGCTGAGGAGGCGAGAGACACTTTGGGGGACTCTGCATAAGGGTGGGAGACGGGGTTTTTTGGGGGGAAGCAAAGATGAAGGATAAAGAGGGAGAAGATGAAAGAAAGCAATGCTCCAGCTCTTGTTGTTGTTGCTATTTTGCTCGGCTCACAAATTTGGAGGAGGAGGCAGGGGCGCACATGCTGGCTTTCTCTCCAGCGCAGCTGAGACCTTTATGAAATCACTGCAGAGGCAGGGGCGGCGAGGCACTATTTTTATCTCTGAATTGATTCAGCTGCAATCGCTGCTGTGTCTCTGACTTCATTGCTTCCCGGTCCTCCCCCTCGCTGTCCCCACTTACTGCTTCAGCCTGATTTGGAGACTTATCTCCAGCTTCCTGCGCGCCTCTCCGCCCCCTCCCGCGCTCCCCTTCCCTCCTGGCCTCGGGCTGCGCGGGGCTCGGGCTGCGCTCCTGCTGGATACTGATAGTGACAGGAGCAGATAGTGCCTGGGGCTCTGACATCGCTCAGAGGCGCGAGGCGGCTAGGCAGCGCCCAGCCACCCTGGGCCGCGCCAGCATCTAATTGTTCACCCTCCAATTTCCCTTGCCCTTGGGAACTGGGTTCCACAAAGAAATCCCATCAATTGAAATGCTGCACGCCCGAGCATTTGCCAAATGCGTCCCATCTGACTAAGGTCTATGCTTTCAGATGATGCGGCTAGGGCTAAGAACACTTACACGCTGGACTTGCCGCCTTCTCTTTTCTAGGTTGATTGGGGATCCGTTTGAAAGTTCCTGGAGAGGGGGCTTTGCCAGGAAGGACGAGGGGTGCGATCTTTGTAAAGGGGGGGTGGGGTGGTAAAGGCACTGAGGGGCATCGGACACCCTTGCTTTGCATGTGATCACAGCAGCTTCCCTACCTCTCCCTAAGGCTGCGTGCCCTTCAAAAGTGCTGCCACAGCTGCAGCCCTGTGTCTGGTTGGTCCTCAGAAAAATTTGTTACAGTGAGGTCCTGACAAGGGACTTATTTTTAAATAAAGACTATAGTAGATAATATCTAGAATAACGTGTAATTATTTAAAAGAAGACATTATATATTACACATAAAATAATAATGTTGATGTTGATATGCAGTCAACTTATAGCGACCCTAGGTGCAACAGCCCTGAACCCTGCTCTATCCTGAGCCAACGTTATTGTCTCTGACACACCTACCCCCATTACCCCAGTCACTGAGTCAATCCATCTCATTGAGGGTCTTCCTCTCGTGCTGTCCCTCCACCCTCTCATGCATGATGTCCTTCTCCAAGGGTTGGTGCCTCCTTGCAACATGCCCAAAGTATGCCAGATGGAGCTTCAGAATCCTTGCCTCCAGGGAGCATACTCTATGGGGAGAAGCTGTTTGTTCTTCTGGTAATCCATGATCTATTTAATACTCTCTCCAGCACTCAACGGCATCAATTCTCCTCCTATCATCCCTAGTCATTGTCCACACACATATATAACCCTCTATGTATGTAATGACTCTCAAAGTCAAGAAAACAAAAGTCTTCGCCACTGAGACAATAGGCAGCATCAAGATAGGTGAGAAAAGACTGAAATCACCATTGATTTCATTTCACTTGGATGCACAACTAATACCCACGGAAGCAGCTGTTAAGAAAACAAAATTTGCTGCATTGTGCAAATATACTTCCAAAGACCTTTTTTTAAGAGACCTTTTTTGCATTTTGATGCAAAAGGGCCAGGATGCCACTTTCAAGACTAAGAAGCACCTGTGACCCAACAAGCCATGATATGTTTCAATTGCACATGAAAGCTGGACAGAGAATAAAGAAGGCAAAGGAAAGTCAATCCCTGTGAACTGTGGAGTTGGCAAAGACTATTGGATAGGCCATCGGCTATAAAAGGAACAAGCAAATCTGTCTTTGAGGGCGTACAACCAGAGTTCTTCTTAGGAGCAAGGGTGAAGAAACTTCATCTTCCAGGCTGGGACATATTGCCAAGAGGCACCCATTCTTGGAAAAAGAGAGCATGTTGAGAAAGATAGTTATAGTTGCTGTTATGTACTATGGACTTGGAATGGAGGGCTCACAGCTGAATCTCAGCAGGTTTTCAAGGCTGAAAATTGCATAAAAGGAGATTGCCCATCATTCTCCCTCTTAACAGCTGGTAGATTTGAAAATAGAGGGTCAATGAAGAGAGAGACTTTCAACGAGATAGACACGGCGACTGCAGCAATGGGCTGAAACATGGCAAGAGATCAAGAAAATGATGCAAAGGTCCCTGGACAGCACATACCCACAAAAATAGCAACTTTTTTTTTAAGTTGTTACTTTTAGTTGCCATCAACTTTATTTTGACTCACAGTGACTTCATATAAGAGAGCAGAACTACCCCTAGTGGTTGGTTTCTTTGTGCACTTGAAGGGAACATATCACAAGACATTTTCTTACGGAACAACTGGTTGAGTTTAAAACAACCACCTTTGGTTAACTGCAAGTTAATGTAACCACTGCATCACCGGACTCATCACCCAAAACACGCATAAATAGGACAAGGAAAGCAAAAGAATGTGTTTGAAGTCTGAGGATTAGGCTGTGTGAGTGACTCCAAGGTTAATTATCTGAACTCTTTGCCTTTATCTGGATCATGCTCCGAGCACAGAGCCTGAAAACAGGTAGCACTCAGTCAAGGTAACTGAGTTCCTGGGCTGCCAAGGGTGAGAGTGAGCCAGCAATTGGCTCAGGGCAGGCTGTGATGTTTGTTTGTTGCTGTTAGGTGATGAGAGTTCTTTTGCTCCATACAAGGCAAGGCATTGTGGAAGAAAAGCTCAAGATACATAGAAGGAATGAATGCTCATTTGCTTGGGTGACTGGGGTAATGGATAAATGAAGAAGCCAGAAATCAAGGTGAGACTCTGTACTAGGGAACATAAGATGCATACCATCAACTATCAGACTAGGGCTCTACATATATTTTTCAGAAACTGGCAACCCCTGGGCTATAAATGTCTGAATTACAGACAACTCATAATTGTCCTTTAATGAATTTGCCCTCACTTTGAAACGATTGAACAATCCGCAACCGGCAATAAATTCTTAATCACAATCACCTTCACTTTCTGCACGTGCAGCTTTAAAATCATTGAAAAGGCTTCAAGTCTGTGTAAGCAAAATCCATAGACTCAAGGTATTTGACAGAACTATATGGTTGCCCCAGAACTAAAATTGAAACCATCCTTTTTAATGAAACTACAGCAGGGCCTGAACTATTCTTCTTCTTCTTCTTTTTTTTTTTCTGAAAAGATTATTCACTCTCTTAGAAACATTTAACTGCTTATAATTTCAAAAGAATAAGGGTGGGGATTTTCTGTGTTGCTAAGAGCGATTTGTTAAAAGATGCTTGTCAGGAATGTTTGTGCAGCATGAGAGGGCAGTGAGAATGCTTTGATCAACTACTTTCATTGCTGTTAAGTCGGAATCAATTCAGAGCTGATCCCCCCTCCCCCAATTGGGTCTCTGAGGCTGTAAGTCGCATAGAATGAAACTGTCCAACTTTCTCCTGAGAAGTTTCTTGTGGATTCGGACTGCTAGGGTGACTAGGCCGTTGCATTAACAGCACAGACTATGCCCCTTTTCCCAGGAGGTTAAGAAACAGAGCTGATAATATTAAGATGAACTCACCATCATTGTCTTGGAACTCTAACCAAGATGAGGTAAATACCAATCAACTAAGTCTTGGTTCTAATTTCCTGACCACTAGAAACCAGATTTTATATTTTCCCCTTATTGAGAGCTTTATTCTATTTCTGCTAACTTCTTGCAAATCTGAACTAAAGATAATTGTTGTTCTTGTTAGGTGCCATGGAGTCAAGTATAACTCATAGCGGCCCTATGAACAACAGATCTGAACCTGGTTCTATCCTGCCCCATCCTCACAGGTCCTGAAACACAAGAGTCCATTGCACAGTCACCATGCCAATCCACCTGGTTGAGGGTCTTCCTCTCCTTTGACAACCCTCCACCCTTCCCAACATCATGTCCTTCTCCAAGGAATAGACCCTCCTAGCAACATGCCCAAAGTATGTGAGGTGAAGCCTCCTCATTCTTGCCTCCAAAGAGCATTCTGGCTGCACCCTTTCCAAGACATATCTGTTAGTTCTCTTGGCCATACCTGGGGTGCTCTTCTCCAACACTACAGCTCAAAGGTGTCAATTCTTTTTCTGTCATGCTTATTCACTGTCCACCTATCAGATGTATAGCAAGTAATCAGAAAGACCATAGCCTGAACCAGATACACCTTAGTCTTCAAATTGACATCATTACTCATCAATAATTTGGAGAGGTCTCTAGCTGCAGATTTTCCCAGTGCAATGTGTCTCCTTATTTGAAATATAATATCGCAACTTACTACTTTAGGAGAAAAGAAAGAGGCAAGCATCCAAATAACTGCATCAGATTTTGTTAATAAATAGACTTGCTGAAATGAATAGAAAGATAAGTTAATTGATAGGGAAGGCAATATACAATAAGAGTTTGTTATTGTAGTTTTTATAAGACAATTAGTTAGAAAAGACTCATAACTGATCCTCCAGCAGGTTGTCAGATGCTGTAAATCACATAGGAGGAGATTGTCCATCCTTCTCCTAAGGAATATCTGGTGGATTTGA
>NW_006399760.1:29552881-29557382 GCF_000299155.1 Elephantulus edwardii | reverse complement strand
CGGGGAGAAGGGTGCAACAATGAATGAATGAAATTCCAAAATCTCTGTAGATGTTCATTGAAATGAAAAATAAACAAACTAAATTTAAAAACAAAACAAAAAAAAACCCAAACAAGCAAACTTTAGATTGGCCAGCTAGGAGCCTAGGTTAGTAACATATGCTTGTAATGATAAATGCTCAATTTTGTCACTTCTTTCAGGTCTGTTTGTGATGTGTTATTTTTGTTGTTGTTGTTGTTAGGTACCATCAAGTTGGCACTGACTTACAGTGGCCTTGTACACAACACAACGAAGCACTGCAGGCCCCTCACAGTCTCTGCTGTCTTTAAGCTCATGGTTACAGGGACTGTGTCAGTCTATCTCATTAAGGGTCTTCCTTTTTTTTTGCTGACCCTCTACCAAGTATAATGTCAGTTTTGTCACTCTCCAAAAACTAGCCCATCCTGATGGCATGCTCAAAGCAGGTGAGACAACGTCTCGTTTAAGGAGCTGAGAATTTCTAAATCTATTCACATACAGCAAATCATACAGCTGGTTTTTCACCCTTTCTTCTCCTTTGGTACAAATGTTGTTATGGTTGTTTTTAGGTTCCTTCAAGTTGACTACAACTCAGAACAACTCTGTGACCTACAGATCTGATCCTTGTCCTATCCTGCGCCATCCACATAATCTCCACCATACTGAGCCTCCTGTTACCATCACTGTGTAGATCTATCTTTAAGATCTTCCTCTCTTTTTCTGACCCTCCACCGTTTCCAGCATAATGTCTTTTTCCAAGAACTGGTCCTTCCTGACAACATGCCCAAAGTTGGACTACTCTTGCCTAAAGGAGCACTCTGAGTACACTTCCTCCAAAACAGACTTGATTGTTCTTTTGGCAGTGCATGGGATATTCTGTACTTTTCTCCAATATAATTCAAAGTTATTGAAAAAAAAATATGGGAAACTTTGAACTTTATCATTCAGCCTTAAACAAAAAGAAACTTCGTAACTAGCAAAAAGTTCCATTTTCTTATGGATATTTTAAAAAGTAAATTGACAGATGTGTCTTTTGAAAATTCAATATTGTGCTCAAGATACTACGGAAAGGAATGAAAAAGTATGTTTTATGCTTTCCAATTATATACAGAACATTTCTTTGCATCAAAGTCTATTAGCAGACTTATTTGAAAGACTAATTAGCAAATATCCTAATATTTGTGGTGGAGGAAATATAGACCCAGGAATATTGGATGTGTAGAGTTCTATGTACATTACAAATAGATAAGGTTATGATGAGATTAATAGGTTTGTTGCCTAGAAATCCACATTCTTTCTTTCTAAGACATTAGCTGCATATGCATCAGCTGTTATCATTCACTTTACATTTTCCATCGTGTCCAAAGTGTCTGTTCAATTTCTTACTGAAACATACATACACTCTAATTTGCTATTCTCTATATCTACTAGTCTAGTAATTCTATTAAAATGGAAATTAGGCTGGTTGGATATCCACTCATTCATTTATCCATCTAATTATCATTTCTAAAGATAAACAATGACTTGTTATTAGTGAATCCATGTTGGCATTTAGTGATCACCATTCTCTAAGTGCTTACAAGGTGTCAGATGTGTAAACATTTAGTGAGTTTGCTGGTCTACAATTTTCAGTATTCAACATTCATCATTTAAATTCTCCAATAATGTCTTTTTATTTTTATTTTAATTGAATGAGCAGAATATCACATGAACAAGTAACTATGAAGACTAAGCATATAAAATGTGGCCATAATTTGGCATAGATTGAAAGATTTTTAACAAGCTAAAAGACCTCTTTCTTTGAGGTATAGTTTATCTCTTTTAATGTTATCATTCTGAAGTCTTTAGAATCTGGGATATATTTTTCTGAGTGAACCTTCTGGATTTGAATCTCAACTCCAATACAATTTCTAGTTTTATGTACTTCCTTAATAAGTTATTGTTGTGGAGTGTCATTGAATTGGCTATGTTACAGGGTTATTATGGCTAGAAGACTTAACTAAAACATTATAAAGCGCCTAACACAAGATGTAGGATATTGTGGGGACCCAGTAAATTAAAGAAGAGTTATGTTGTTATCTGTTATTGAGCACCAACAACTTAAAGGTCTTTTAGCTGTTTGTCAGCTTCTGTACATTCTTAGACCCTAGTAAAAGTGCAGACTTTGGACTAGAATTGTGTAATTGTCTGAGAGGGAGTGTAAAGTTTGAGAGTAGTACATAAATTGGTAAGATTATCACTACTAAGTTGTTGTTGTTGTTATGTGCCATCGAGTTGTTTGCGACTCATAGTGACCCTATGTACAGAAGCCCTAAATGCCGTTCTATCCTGTGCCAACCTCGCTGTCTCAAACACATTCATTCCCACCACTTCACTCACAGAATCGACCCATTTCATCGAGGGTCTTCCTCTCCTGTGCCGTCCTTCCCTCTCCCAAACATGATTTCCCTATCCAAGGACCAGTCCCTCCTTGCAACATGCCCAAAGTATGTCAGACCAAGCTTCAGAATCCTTGACTCCAGGGAACATTCTGGCTTCACCCTCTCCAGGACAAACCTGTTTGTTCTCCTAGCAGTTAATGGTATATTCAACACTTTTCTCCAGCACCACAACTCAAAGGCATCAATTCTCTTTCTATCATCCCTATTCACTGTCCAACTCTCCGATGCATAGCACGTAATTGCAAAGACTATAGCCCGGATCAGGCGCACCTTATTTTCCAGCTTGATGTCATTACACTTCAGTACTCTTGAGAGGTCCCTCACAGCCGACTTTCCCAATGCAATTCGTCTCCTGATTTCCTGGCTACTGTTACCAAGAGTGTTGACTGTGGAGCCAAATAAACTAAAAATGTTAACTATCTCAATCTCTTCACCACTGAGTAGGCCAGGGAAATAGGAGTTGGAAATAGGATTAGTGAATCTCAGAATCAACAGTAAAAGAGGAAATCTTATTGCCATGAGTTTATTAAAATTCATAACCTCCTTCAAAGACAGAGTGGAACTATAAAAGGAAGCAATGACAAAAGAAAATAGATGAACAGAAGATTTCAAAGAACAGATCAAGAAGACAAAGCCAAGTATTGTAACAATATGTGCAAATAACTGGAGTCAGAAAATAAAAAGGAAAGAACTCTCTCAGTATTTCTCAAGCTGAAAGAACTGAAAAATAAATCCAAGCCTTGAGTCTTGGATTTTGAAGTGTCTATTTTGAAGAATTCTATGGGGAAAATTTTGAATGAAGCAGAAAGCATCAAAAGAAGATTGAGGGAATATTGAAGAATCACACTACCAAAAAGAAATAGCACTGAAACATTTCAGGGAATAGCATATGATCAAGAATCAATGATATTGAAGGAAGAAGGTCAAGCTGCACAGAAGGCATTGAAAAAGAAAACACAAAACAAACAAAACCCAAAAAACCCAACCAAAAAACAAACAAGGCCACATGAATTGTCGATTTTGAAGAATTAAGTATTGAATAGGTATGAAATTGAATAGGTATGAAACATTAACACAGCCTTGAAGTACATTTTTCTTGATTTTAAACCATGCAGGATTTCCTTGTTCTGTTTTATAGCAGCTTCTTGGTCCATGTACAGGTTTCTCATGAACAAATCAAGTGTTCTGTGATTCCCATTCTTCTCAATGTTAGCTATAATTTGTTATTATCTATACAATGAAATGTCTATTTTGAGTGTCTATTTTGAAGAATTCTATGGGGAAAATTTCGAATGAAGCAGGAAGCATCAAAAGAAGATTGAGGGAATATAGAAGAATCACACTACCAAAAAGAAATAGTCAGCACTGAAACATTTCAGGGAGTAGCATATGATCAAGAATCAATGGTATTGAAGGAAGAAGGTCAAGCTGCACAGAAGGCATTGAAAAAGAAAACACAAAACAAACAAAACCCCAAAAACCCAACCAAAAAATAAACAAGGCCACATGAATTGATGGGATAACAATTGACATATTTCAACAAGCAGATGCAGCCTTGGATGTGCTAAGCAAGCTGTGCTAGAACATTTGGGAGACAACTACCTGGCCAACTGACTGGAAGAAATCCATATTTCATTTCAAAGTGATTGAACAGAATGTGGAAATCATAGGACAATATCATTAATATCACATGCAAGTACAATCTTGCTGAAGATTATTGCAAAATGATAGAACATTCCATCAACAGAGAACTGCCAGAAGTTCAAGCTAGATTTAGAAGAGGTGATGGCACTAGTGATGTCTTTGCTGATATGAGATTGGTCTTAGCTAAAAAACAGAGAATACCAGAAGAATGTCTATTTGTGTTTTATTGACTATGCAGAAACATTTCATTGTATAGAGCAGCCCATCCCAAGCAGGGCAACACCCCCCAGGAGCTGGCTGGTATACTCCCCCTCTAATTGCCCCTACCCCAGTCTGGTCCCCTCGCCTGACTGAGGACTCTGTGGTCAGGGATTGTGTTTCCAATTCCAGCACTGCCA
>NW_006399760.1:29538394-29552331 GCF_000299155.1 Elephantulus edwardii | reverse complement strand
ACCAGTCTTGAGGAGGGCCAGTGGCCAGCATCCATCCTGGGTGAGGGAATCCATTCGTTCAGGCTGTGGAAGTCTCATGGAGCTGCAGCGACTGTTCGGGGTGCGGGCTCTGCAGGCGGGGGGTTTGGGAGCCATGAGACTCACCCATTTCTCCTTGGGAATCCTTGAATTCCTGTTGTTGAGCCTCGATCTTCACTGAGGGCCAGTTATAAACTGTTTAAGTGTTCAATTATCAATAAGCCGAAGTCTGTGGAAGGCCATAATGGCCCTGCTTTAAGTGGTTCACTGCTCCCGCAGCTCATCACGCTGTCTCTGCCTCTGCTGCCATTTTGGATCTCGCCTTTTCAATCTATATGTAGATCATCTGGGAGGCTGGGCTGTATGAGGAGGAAAGTGGCATCAGGACTGGAGGAAGATTCATCAACAACCTACATTATGCAGATGACACAGCACTGCTTGCTGAAACTGAGGAAGACCTGAAACGCTTGCTGCAGAAGGTCAAGGACTGCAGTCTTCAATATGGACTGAAGCTCAACATGAAGAAAACAAAGATTCTCACCCTTGGGCCAACTGGCAGCATCATGATAGATGATGAAGAGATTGAGATTGTTAACAGCTTTAGTTTGCTTGGCTCCACAATCAATACTCTTGCTACCAGCAGCAAGACAATCAAGAGACAAAATGTACTTGGAAAGTCGGCTGTCAGGGGCCTCTCCAGAGTACTAAAGAGCAATGATGCCAGTCTGGAGACTACGGTGCTCCTGATCCAGACCATAGTCTTCACAGTTGTTTGCTATGCATCAGAGAGCTGGACAATGACTAAAGATGATAGAAGGCGAATTGATGCCTTTGAGCTGTGGTGCTGGAGCAGAGCATTAAATATACCATGGACTGCCAGGAGAACAAACAGGTTTGTCCTAGAGAGGTTAAAGTCAGGCTGCTCCTGGGAGGCAAGGATTCTGAGGTTTTATCTGACATACTTTTTGGCATGTTGCAAGGAAGGACTGGTCCTGGGAGATGGACATCATGCTTGGAAGGGTGGAGGGATGAAGAAAGAGAGGGAGGCCATTGATAAGATATTTTGATACAGTGACTGGGGTAATGAGGATAGGTGTGTCAGAGACAGTAAAGTTGGCACAAAATAGAGGAGGCTTCAGGGCTATCGTAACTAGGGTTGCTATGAGTCATAAGTGACTCGACAATACATAACTGCAGCAGCAACAACTTGTTGTGTCTCTTATTTTAGTAATTTTCAGCCTCAATTTGAAATTTCACATGCATAATTGATGGTCTGATCTACAGTCTGCCCCTGGTCTAGTTTTTGGTGTTTTTTTTTTTTAATAAATTTTTAAATTTTATACTAGTTTGCTTACAAAGTTCATATACCTTGTTTTTTCACATCAGATTTTTCCTATTTCCTTTACCCACCCCTTTCTCTACTGATCAAATTGTGCGACCATATGATTACTCCCCTGCCTGTCGTCACCTCTCTGTTCCTATCCTCTCCCCCTTGGAGCCTCATACCTGTTTTACTAGTTAATTTTCTATTTCTACAATAATGGTCAAAATCAGTGTCCTTATGAGATTAAGTTAGTTCACGAAACATAAGGTTCTCCACTCCCTCCCAAGTTATGTAATAATTTTTTTAAATCATTGGCTCTGCGTGCTGCTTAGTATTCCATTGTATAAATGCACCACAACTTCTCAATCCATTTGTTTGTGGTTGGATATCTGGGCTGTTTCTATGTTCTTGCATTGGTGAATAGTGCTGCTAAGAACATTGGTGTATAAGTCTCCGTTTGAGCCTTGGTTCTCATTTTCTTGGGGTTTATTCCAAGCAATGGAGTAGCTGGGTTATATGGAATTTCTATGTTCAGCTTTTAGAGGAAGCGCCAAACTGCCTTCCAGAGTGGTTGTAGCATTGTAAAATTCCACCAGCAAGTGTATAAGCATTCCTATCTCTCCACATCTTCTCACCCTTTATTGCTTGCTGTCCTGTTAAATTTTGCCATGCTACTGGGGTGAGATGGTATCTCATTGTGGCCTAGTTTTGACTGCCAATACTGAGCTTCTCCAACACTTCCTTCCACAAATAGTAGTCAATCTAATTATGCAGCCCATCAGGTGAAGTTTGTGTGTAAAGTTGCCATGTGTAAATTTGTGTCTTGTTAAAAAGATATTTCTGATACAGGCCATGGTCTTTGCAATTACTTGTTATGCATCAGAGAGTTGGACAATGACTAAGGAGGATAGAAGAAGAATTGATGCCTTTGAGCTGTGGTGCTGGAGAAGAGTATTGAGGACTGCTACGAAAACAAATATATTCATCCTGGAGAGGGTTAAACCTGGTGGCTCCTTGAGGCAAGGATTCTGAGGCTTCATCTAACATACTTTGGACATGTTGTAAGGAGGGTCTGGTCCTTGGAGAGGGACATTATGCTTGGTAGGGTGGAGGGACAGCGCAGGAGGGGAAGGCCCTCTATGAGGTGAATTGATTCAGTGACTGGGGTAATCGGGATGGGTGTATCAGAGATAGTACAATTGGCTTAGGACAGAGCAGAGTTTAGGGCTGTTATACATAGAGTCACTATGAGTCGCAAGCGACTCGACAGCACATAACAACAATAACAACAGATCATTGAAAAGACAAAATTTGATCATTCTATTTCCAGCCGTATTTCTATTACCACACTCATATTTTCCAACTACTATTCCTGTTTCACTGTTTCCAACTTTTGCATTCCCATCACCAGTTATCATTAACACATCTTGATTGCATATTTGGTCAATCTTAGACTGCAAGATTTGGTAAAATATTTCAATTTCTTCCTCTCTGGCTCTAAATGTAAGAGTATATATTTGAATAAGACTATTAATGAGTCTTCCTTGCATCTATGTGGATAATATCCTATTACAATTTTGGTAGGATAGAAATGGAAATGGATTTTTTTTTATTATGAATACAACTATTCTTCTGGTTTTCTTCCCCATCAAAGTATACCATATGGATGCCTGATTCAAAGTGGCCAAATCTAGTCCATCTCATCTCACTAATGCCTGGTCTGCAGTTAGGAACCTCTTAAAATGAATGAGGAATAATAAATTCCATTTGAGGCCTAAGGTGCATTTGATTTAGGCCATGGTCTTTCTAATCACTTGGTATGCATCTGAGAGCTGGACAATAAAGAAGGATGACAAAAGAAGAGCTGATGCCTTTGAGTTGTAGTGCTGGAGAATAGCATTGGACTGCCAAAAGAAAAAACAAATATGTCTTGGAGAAGGTGCAGCCAGAATGCTCACATACTTTGGGCATCTTGCTAGGAGGGGCTATTCCTCGGAGAGGGACATGTTGTTCAGAAAGGTGGAGGGTTGGCAAAGAAGAGGAAGATCCTCAACCAGGTAGATTGACATGGTGATCGCTGCAATGAGCTGTAATGGGTCAGGAAGTATGAGGATAGCATAGGCTAGGACAGGGTTCAAATCTGCTGTTCTTAGGGTTGTTATGGGTCATATGCTGTCTATTCAATGGCACCTAACAACAGCAACAACAACAACAACAACAACACCTTGGCCTTTAGTAGTTTCAGGCTGGATTGATTTCCTCAGAGAGGAAGGAACTCAGAACAACTCAGAGAAGAATTCAGAAGCCCTGTATACTCAAGTTTACCAGAATTATGCATACTGCAGCCTCTAAAATACTGATTTCTTTACACCAGAAGTACAGTTTTAGAGGCAAAAGTTTTAAAATGCAAATAAATCATAAGAAATAACCAATTAGTCACTATTTTAATAGATGGAAGAGGAATGAGAAATCTAAAAGTTATCTGGAACCCTGCTCCTTTGTGATTTATTTCTTCACAGTGGATTGGTTTTCTTTTAAAATCAGACATACTGATGTATCATTTACATACAGTAAAATTTTCAGTAAGTTCAGTTTTGATGAAGTTCAAGACAACATTTTCTTAGCAGTCTTCTTGGACACCTGTGCAATGGCATACAGCCGGCACCGCAAATTGTTAATGAAATCCGCTTCCCACACCACAGCTGTCTGTGTTGGAAAGGAAACAGCATCATGCTAGTGTCCCAGTTGGAATTTCGAGACCAGCTAATTCCATGTTATTCTTGTCATTCTTGACACTGCCAGAAAATACAGCCTCTCATGCTTTCCAATCCCAATATTATTTGTTCTGGGTCACTCAAACCATAATTCCTCTCCCTACAATTCCTTTTTGCTTCCAACTGCAACTTACATTCTGTTTTAAAGAATTCTTTTTAAGAACAACACTAGGGGCCTAGTGATCACGAGTTGTTATGCCAACCAAAAAGCATATGGTTTGAATCCACTGGTGAAATAAGGTAGCAATCATTTCCTGTGAGATTTACTTCCCCTGAAAACCCACTGGAGGGTCAGCTGAAATTTGGTTCTGATAGGAGGCACTGTGTAAATTCTAGCTGGATTAATAAACTTAAAGAGCATTTATTCAACCATCACATTGTTATATGGAAATACAATGAATGAGTTAAAAAGTATTTTTAAATGTTTAACTAAGCATTCTAATATATATGTGAATATTGTAAGAGGATGATACACAGATAATAAACATATAAAGGAACATAATATACAACCTTTGGAGAACTAAACCTGAATGAAGAATTAAATAATGACCCATAAGCACTGTTTTGATAATTTTGGATAGAGTGATCAAGATACTCTTCCTTGGGCAGGTAAGTTTTGGCAGAATGATTCATTCAGTGAAGATTTGGAAAATGAAATTATTTGGGAATGGGAAGATGTAAGAAAAAAAACAGTGAAGTCTTGAGGAAGGGACACATTTTAACATTTGAGAGACAGAAGTTTAAAGATGATGTCGAGAAGTGAAGAACCATACCATGCAGCTCTTCTAGGTTGTGCTCAGAATTTTGAATGCTCTTTAACTGGTATATGAAATCTTTGGACAGTGCAACAAGAAAGTCAAACGGTCCTACTTCCCAGATTATGAGATCAAATGAAGTATTGCATTGGACAAATCTGATGTAAAGGACCTCTTTAGAGTCCTAAAGAGCAAGGATATCAGTTTAAAGAAAAAGGTGTACCTGACCTTGTTGTTTTGTGCTGTCAGATCATCTACTCGTTGCATCCTTGTGAGCCACACATTGGAACCTTGCCCTATCCTGTGCCATCCTCACAATCATTGACATGTCCCAGCCCACTGTTACAGCCACTGTATCTATCCATCCTCTTAATAGTATTTTCAGTTACTTCATATGCATGGGAAAATTGGACAATGAAGAAAGAAGATCGAAGAACCATTGATATCTTTGAATTACGATATTGGAGAAGAATACTGAATATACCATAGACTGCCAAAAGAAGAAACAAATTTGCTTTGGAAAACAAACATGCGGAGTGAGTGCTCCTTAGAGGCAAGAATGGTAAAACCTCATCTCTCATACTTGGGGCATGTTGTTAGAAGGCATTAGTCCTGGGATAGAAGATATCATGCTGGGTCTGTGAAAGAGAGGAAGACCTCAACAAGATATATTTAGAAAGTGACCACAACAAATCATGAGGATTGCCCAAGATAGGGAAAGGTTTCGATCTGTTGTTTCTCATAGGGCCGCTGTCAGTCATAGTCAACTCTAAGGCACCAAATTATAACAGTAACATTTTTAATGGCTCAGTGGGAACTAAAAAGTAAATGGCACAAGAGTTATTGTAGGGAGAGGAGAGGACCAGACAGTAATTCAGTTGTGTTGTATCTTGGGTCACTAGGAGTTGGGAGCAATGCGAAGGCATCTAATAACCACACACTGTGAACCAGGACTGCCTGGGTGGTACAAAGAGTTAAGATTTCTGCTGCCAACTGGAAGATTAGTGATTAAAATCCATCTCTATCTGGAAAAGAAAGCATGACCATCTACTTTCAAAAGATCCCAGCCACTGAAAGCCCTGTGGAACACAGTTCTGCTCAGACACACATGATGTTGCTTTGAAATGCAATGGTCTGAACAGCAACTGGTTTGGTTTTGGTATTATGTAAAACAGAATTTCCTGAAATGAAGGATGATTCAGAACTGATGCCATAGTTAAACGTAAGCCAAGCTGACAGATCCTCCAAACTCTTGTTTGAGTTCATGGGACAATATTAACATTGGCTATTTTCCCTACATGGATTTTTAAGGAAGCTGAATGACTGCTTATTCTGCCAGGGTAATGTGTTAGCACGAAGCCTCAGAGACATGCAGGGGTAGATTTGAATGAAGTTGGGCTGATTCAGGAGGACTAGGCCAGGGTTATTAGTGAACTTTAGAACCAGGCCAGTGCTTTTATTGAGAGAAGTACCTGGCAACCTTTCTATTCTATACCTTGATTTTTAAGAGGTTTTCAAATATAGCTCTTGTAATTCATAACAGGTTGGAAATTGGCAGCTGTTTCTTAGACCAGATGCAGTTTTCATTAAAAGATATGTTGATTGAAAGTGGTTCTGCTTAAGAGTAGCAAAGGAAGGGGGGAAAAAGAATTTTCTGGCTTATATTACGGATTTTTTAAATTAAGAAAGTATCCAGTTCATAATGGCAAGAATTTGAAATTAATGTCATATAGCTCTGTAGAATTCAGAAGTATAGCAAGAAAGTCAAGAGGGGCTTAGATGGGTCTAGAGTTACTTCAGATTGATAGAACAGATGAAGGTATAGGAAATAAGAAACCTGGAGAACTAACCAAATTTAGGCAATGGATATCAGAGATCAGGGATTTCTGCTATCCTTTTAAAATTTATACCAAATGAAAAAAGTAGTTGGCTAAAATTTTGATAGACATTTAGGGAGATCAGAAGTTCACCATGTTGAACCCATATGACAAGACACAGTCCTTGGCACATAGTGAAGCATGTGCAATAAAGACATGAACAGAACTGAGGAACTGGAAAGGGAAATCCTAGACAAAACGCTCTTTCATGGTGAGATGCGCATGTTCTTTGGTTCCTTCACTTCCTGGAGACAGCATTTTGATTTTTTGGTTCTCCTCCCACAAAAAAAACCCCACCTCCTACTCAGTCTTTAGAAAAACCTTCTTAAGCTCATTTCCATTGAGTCAAAACCCACTTATAGCTGACCACCCAGCAGATATTCAGAGGCTATAAACCACACAGGAGGAGATTGCTTGTCTTTCTCATGTGGAGTCTCTGGTTGGATTTGAACCCCCTTCATTTGGGTTGGCAGTGCAACTCCTTACCCATTAGGCCAATAGGGCTTCCTACTCAATCTTTACTTATGTTTTTGTTGACCCAATCCTTGTTCTCTGGTAAGGAATTGCACTCTCAACCTAAAGGTATGCGGTTCGAATCTACCAGCTGCTCTGTAGGAGAAAGATGGGCAATCAAATCCTGTGCGATTTACTGTCTCTGAAAGCCCACTGGAGGGTAAGCTAGCAGTTGGTTCTGAGTCGACAGCATGTAACAAGAAGTAGCCCTGGTTCCAGAGAGGACATTGGACCTCAATTTGAGCGATTATGTAATTAGTTCATCATCATCTCTTCAGTGATTGGTTCTGAAAAGGGTTTATGGCCCATATTTTCTAATTAGGACTGATCTAGTCCCCCCGCCCCCCCGGAATGACTGAGCAAAAGTTAGTTTATAATCTCTGGAGTTGCTGAGAATATAATTCAGAAGTGGCATAATGTGTTGAGGGCTGTTGCTGTTATGTACCATTAAACTGGAAATCAACTCATAGCTGACCTTTCAGCAAGTTTTCAGAGGCAATTGATCACATGAAAGTTGATTACTCATCTTTCTCCCACAAAGCAGCTGGTGGATTCGAATTGCTGGTTTTCAGAATTGCAGAGCAGCTTCTTCCCACTAGGTCACCAGATTTGGTTACTCACTTAAAAATCAGAGATTCAAATCTATCAGTCAATCTGTTGAAGAAGGTAAAAAGCGCACAATCTTTTATCATAAAGATTTACAGCCTCAGGAATCCATTAGAGATTTGCCATGAGTCTGAATTGGCTGAAGGCTGTGGATTTCATGTTTAAGTTCAGAGCTGTCAACAGATATGTTGTAGGAGAACCCACCTGAGAATGGAGGGAGCACAGATAAGCACAAGAAAGAGTGTGGACCCACCCTGCTGCCATCATCTGAGCCCTTACATCAGCTCTTCCTGAGATTATATAACAGACTCCACATACCCCCCCTTCCTCACTCCTCCAGTTATGGGAGCTGATAAATTCCTGGTTTGCTTAAATGAATTATAATTTTCTATCACATTAAACAAAATTGTAGAATCAGTTAATATAATTTTCATAATTGCTTTTGGAGGAAATTTCATTGCTTAGCTGTAGTCACATGACACAGGTGAAAGGAATCATAACAAATACCCAGAATGCTGTGGTTTCCTTCTGTTCTCATCATCTAGGACAGTGGCTAAAACTTTTAATATTATTGCAGAGAAACACTTTATGCTTAAAAATCAGGAAAGTAGTGCCTCAGGGATATGTCCTGTCTCATACCTTTTAAATCTATATGCAAAATAGATCATTCAGGAGGCTGGTCTTTACGAAGAGGAATGTGGCATCAGGGTTGGAGGAAGACTCATCAAAACCCTGCATTTTGCAGATGATACAACCTTGCTTGCTGAAACTGAGGAGGACCTGAAGCGCTTGCTGCAGAAGGTCAAGGACTGTAGTTTTCAATACAGACTTAAGCTAAACATCAAGAAGGCAAAGATTCTCACCACTGGGCAAATTGGCAGCACCTTGATGGATGGAGAAGAAATTGAAGTTGTTAATAGTTGCACCTTGCTTGCCTCCACAATCAACATTCTTGGCACCAGCAGTAAGGAGATCAAAAGATGAATTGCACTAGGTAAATTGGCTGTCAGGGACCTCTCCAGAGTACTGAAATGCACAATGTCAGTCTAGTGACTGAGGTGTTCCTAATCCAGGCAATGGTGTTTATAATTACTTGGTATGCATCAGAGAGCTGGACAATGGCTAAGGATGACAGAAGAAGAATCGATGCCTTTGAGTTGTGGTGCTCTAGAAGAGTCTTAAACATAGCATGGGCCACCAAGAAAACAAATAGGTTTGTCTTGGAGAGGATGAAACCAAGTTTCTTCTTGGAGGCTAGGATTTTGAAGTTCTGCCTCACATACTTTAGGCACATGGCCAGGAGAGACCAGTCCTTGGAAAAGGACTTCATGCTTGGAAGAGTAGAAGGACAGTGCAAGAGAGGAAGACCCCAGATGAGATGGACTGATACAGTAACTAGGGAAATGGAGTAGATGTGTCGGAGTCAGTGAGATTGGTTCAGGACAGAGGAGGCTTCAGAGCTAGGGTCACAATGAAGCACAGGTGACTCGACAGCACGTAACAACAACTACAACATCAACAATATATTTTAGAAGGTGAACCAACTGGATTTATTTACTCTTTTAAGTCTTTGCCTCAGAGCCAGAACTGTCTTAAAGGACTTAAGGAAGGAGAATGTCTATCTTCTTTGGAATTGCTAATGGATTCAATGGGGCAAGAAGCTATGCTACAATTCCAAAGGCAGGCGGTTCAAAGCCATCAGCTACTCTGCGGAAGAAGGATGGGCAATCTCCTCTCATGTGATTAACTGTCTCTGACAACCTGCTGAAGGGTCAGCTATGGATCGGTACACTAGAACAACAAAAATAGATTCAAACTAGCAGAATGGTATGGTCTTTTGGTTACTTTCTGTGGACTATGTCATCAGAGCTCCTTTAAATGAATTTATATATTTTTAAAATTCACAATGAATTTGGTAGTTTATATTTTCTAGTATGTTACAAAGTGAGGTGAAACTAGAGGTCTGAAAATCCTTCTTCCAATTTCTACGAACATGGATGAACACCACCACCACCACAACAAAATCAGCAGATGAGAGCTATGAGCTAACCGTTCTATTTTTGCACAACACGACATTTGAGTTGCTTTATACTTGATATTATTATACTTTATACTTCATATTATTCAAAACATCTTCATACGTCTAATAAACATTTTTAATTATATTGATTATAAATAAAATAAAGTGAGTAGATAAAATCCCTAAGTGGTTCAGTGACATTCTCAGACATCTAGTAGCTAGTCTGTAGCGATTTGAACTTCTAAGTTTGAACCAAAGGCCTGCCGCTCCTGTGGTTCAAATCCACCATCAGTTCTGTGGGAGAAAGATGGGAAGTCTTTTTCCTTTATAATTTAAAGTCTTGGAAAGCAAGCGTCACTAGGAGCTGGAATTGACCCCATGCTTTTTGAATGACTACACCAGAAAGGAGGGTTAGCGGAAGTAGTGCATAGCATGTTTCTCTACTTACCTAAGGTTGGTGGTTCACTCTACTACCTCCTCATGGGGAGAAAGGTGAGCTATCTTCTCTAAGTTTTACAGCTTCAGAAACCCAGTGGAGAATTGTGTTTACCATGAGTTGGAAACTGACCTGATAAAAGTAAAAACAAACAAGCAAAACCAAACCTAGTTATATTGCCTCTCTTATGTGTGCTCGTAGCCCTAACCTGTCTTACTGTAGTCACTATTATACTTGAGTTTCTTCTGAAACTGACTTGCTCTCGTGGAGTTGGTACTGACTAATCAGGACCATCCATATGTTTAGTTTTCTAGGTGGTAAATCACATAGGGAGGAGGTAGCTCATCTTTCCCCCACAGAGCTGTTGGTGGATTTGAATCACTAGAGATACCATCTTTTGGCAACACCCTATACACAGGCCTCCAAAGCCCCTCTAAGACTTTTTCTGCTGTAAGAACCTCCTGCTATGAGACAATAAATATATCCGAGTGGACATGATATTACCAAATCTTTCTGAATATTCAACAACTATTTTAGAATATAGCACCTGGTAGAGTACCAAGAAAACAAAGATTCTCACCACTGGGCTGATTGGCAGCATCATGATAGAAGGTGAAGAGATTGAGATTGTTGACATCTTCAGTTTGCTCGGCTCTACAATAAACACTCTTGGTACCAGCAGTCAGGAAATTAAAAGACAAATTGTATTGGGAAATCTACCATCAGAGAACTCTACAAAGTACCGAAGAGTAACAGTGTAAGTCTGGAGACTAAGGTGCACTTGATCCAGGCCATGGCCTTTGCAATTACTTGCTGTGTGTCAGCGCTGGATAATGATGAGAGATGATGGAAGGAGAGTTGATGCCTTTGAGCTGTGGTGCTGGAGAAGAGTATTGATTATACCATGGACTGCTAGGAGAATAAACAAGTTCATTATAGAGAGAGTAAAGCCAGGCTGCTCCATGGAGGCAAAGATTCTGAAGCTTTTTCCGACATAGTTTGGACATGTTGCAAGGTGGGATAGGTCCTTGGAGAGGGACGTCACTGGGGTAATGAGTATAGTTGTGTTGGATACAATAAGATTGGCAAGGGTCAGAGCAGGGTTTAGGGCTATTGTACATATTGTTGCTATGAGTTTCAGGTGACTCAATGGAACCTAACAAGAACAACAACAACCTGGCAGGGGATGTTTACCAAATTCTCTTCATTATTTCTCTATTTTTCCCACTCCCGCTTCATGGGTTAGCAAGGATTTTTTTTTAAAAATTTTTATAAGTAATATTTTAAACTTATTTCCAACACATGTGAAAATCAACTCCTTAAATACTGAATGGCCTTTGCTACCAACTTTGCCAAAAGATTTGTTTAAATAGATAAAATAAATAAATAATAATGACAATTTTGCCATTGAATTAATTCAGACTGAGAAGTAAAATGGATTGTGGAAAGAGAGATTCTTTAAAAATTTAAAGGAATTTAAAAATCCTCAATTTTTAAAATGTTTTTGTACTTAGGTCATTGTTTGCTGACATTTTGGACTCATGTGAGCTGCACACTTGAATGCTGTATTATTCTTTTAGTACATTTTTTTCTAGTTCTAGTCCCCTTCTCAATTCTGAGAGAGTACCACACTATGCTTTGCTAAGCATCGTTTTTCCCCCCTTAAAAACATTTGTTCTTCATTACTTGTGCAGGGAGAGGGCCTATCAACTCATTAAATATATTAACAAGCATACTTAAACTAGTTATTATTTTAACTTCTCTCTCTCACTTATAGAGTTAACTATATCAGTACTTTCACTTGTTTCTCATAATGTTGTTGTTGTTATGTGCCGTTGAGTTGCTTGTGACTCATAGCGACCCTATGTACAACAGCCCTAAACTCTGCTCTGTCCTGTGCCAATCGCACTGTCTCTGACACTCCCATCCCAATTACCCCAGTCACTGGATCAATCCACCTCATAGAGGGCCTTCCCTTCCTGTGCTGTCTCTCCACCCTCCCAGCATGATGTCCCTCTCCAAGGACCAGTCCCTCCTTATAACATGTCCAAAGTATGTTAGATGGAGCCTCAGAATCCTTGCCTCCAAGGAGTCACCCGGTTTAACCCTTTCCAGGATGAATCTGTTTTCCTAGCAGTCCTTGGTACCCTCAATACTCTTCTCTAGCACCACAGCTCAAAGGCTTCAATTCTTCTTCTATCCTCCTTAGTCATTGTCCAAATACTTCATCCCCTTTGTATGCTTTTCTGAATACATTTCAATAGTGTCACTAATGACTGTGATACCTCAGGTGAAATACTGGTAACACAGTAGTGTGAAGCCATTGTCTAGCTGGTTTCAGCCATCATACTTTTGCCAGTGTAGCCTGAAAAGTAATCCTGACTCACACATCCTACTGCAAGGTTGCCTTAACCTGAGAGGGCAGCCAGTGAAAATTTTCAAAGTTTTAATGCGGTAATATTTTTAAAACCCTCGTATCTTTCCCATGCTGCTTTGTGACTTTAAAAATATTCACACATACTTCTTGGAATTGAAAGGACTTTATATTTAACTATATTAAAATGTAATGTGTTTAGAGTGTTGATACTGTTTTTACATTTATCTTGTAAAAGATCTTCATTGGGCTTTTAATTCCAGCAAATCTTCATATTTGCTTAACATACCATTCTATCCATATGACATTTAATGATACAAATATTGAGTAAGAAACAAGTAGATATGTTATCAAACACTGTTTGTTTAGGAAATGAAGATCTATTTATTATTAAAAAGCTAATTAGTGAATCAGTCACCAATCTATCACTCATCAATCATTTGGCATAGCTGCAACAAAAATATAAATCAACCTAATTATATTGTAATCCAGCTCACAGAATATAATGAGAGGTTTTGTCTAATATCTATTTTATAAACTTATGTTTAATATTCCTATGAAACTATTAGGAAAACATTAGACCAAATATTTCACACACACACACACACACACACACACAGCTGGTGGATAAAGAGTTTGCTGGAAACTCAAAGGCAGGTGGTTCAAATCCACCAGCTTCTCCACAAGAGAAAGATGGGCAGTTTCCTCCCATTAGCTGTAATGTCCTCCTTGAATCTGTCACTTAAGCTTCTAAAAACCTGTTGTAGGGACACCTATGGGTTGGTTCAGTTAATGAATTTACCGTGTGTTAGAGATACTTGTTGTTGTATACCATCAAGTCAGAAACAACTCATAATTGAAATCACATGAGAGGAGACTGCCCATCCTTCTCTTGTGGAGTGGTTGGTGGACTCAAACCATGTGCCATGGGAAAGGATGGGAAATCTCCTCCTGTCCGTTTAACTGCTTCTGAAAACTTGCTGGAGGGTCAGCTATGACTATGGCTAGGCTCTAACTTGATGCTTCACGGGGAAGCGGGAGATGGGGGAGAGAGGTAGAGCTAGAGTGAGAGCGAGAGCGAGAGCGAGAGCGAGAGCGAGAGAGAGAGAGAGAGAACGATGCCAGTCTGGAGACTAAGGTGTGCCTGATCCAGTCCATGGTCTTTGCAATTACTTGCTATGCATCAGAGAGCAGGACAATGACTAGGGATGATAGAAGTAGAGTTGATGCCTTTGAGTTG
>NW_006399760.1:29533651-29537970 GCF_000299155.1 Elephantulus edwardii | reverse complement strand
AGAGAGAGAGAGAGAGAGTTAGGAATGGAATGATGAGGGACTCTACAGGATTTCAGGTGCATATTTTAGTGCCAGAACATTGGAACTAATATAATCCAGTCCCCACACAGGACAGATTTGGAGAAGTTGGTCTTCTGGTTTTTGCAATGATTTGCTATGTATCAGAGACCTGGACAATGACTAAATATAATAGAAGAATAATCGATGCCTTTGATTTGTGGTGCTAGAGAAGAGTACTGAACATGCCACGGACTGCCAAGAGAACAAACAGATCTGTCCTAGAGAGGGTGATACCAAGCTTCTCTTTGGAGGCAAGGACTTCGAAGCTCGATATCACATACTTTGGATATGTTACTATGAGGGGCTAGTCCTTAGAGAAGTATATTGTGCTTGGATGACTGGAGAGACAATGTAGGACAGGAAGACCCTGGATGAGGTAGGTTGACACAGTCTGTGAGTCTAAGGTTTATAATTCAAATGTCTTCTCTAGCCAATAATGAACTTCATTTTGTGCTGAAGTAATTATGAAAGAGAGAGGATTAGTATGGGATACAAAACCCACTCTACTAGAGGCTTATATAAGTTCATGGGACCTCAGAACAAGGTGTCTTTTTCTTTTGGAATAGCTTGGCTCACCTGGGACATAATTTTCAGGTGCTCACCAGCCTGCATCACCCACAGTCAGCATCAAGCCAAACTGTGCCATAAATGACAATCAACAGGATCCTGGTCTGTCACTCACTCACCAGTTGTCCCCAAAACAACCTACTACCTATATTCACGTGAGTTGATCCTTACAGGTTTGAGTCTCTTTTAGACCTTCTAGCAAATCATTGAACTCAAAGAACATAAAGGAGCTAGAAAATGGAGAAAAGGAAAAACTATTGATATCAGGAATTATAAACTTATATGGCAAGTCAAGCATTTGGGACTTTGTTGACTGAGACTTCTTAAAAATAGTCTGCAATTAATCTTGTTGTTAGGTGCTGTTAAGTCAACTACAACTCACAGAGACCTTATGAACAAAATATCTGAACCCTGTTCTATCTTGCACCATCCTCACACTTCCTGACACACAGAGCCCATTGCAGCAGTCACCTTGTCAGTCCACTGGGCTGAGGATCTTCCTCTCCCTCTCCAACCCTCCACCCTTCCCAGCATCATCTCCTTCTCCAAGGAATAACATCTCCTAGCAATATGTCCAAGGTATGTGAGGAGAAGCCTCAACATTCTTGCCTCCAAAGGGCACTCTGGCTGCACCTTCTCCACAACATATCTGTTTGTTCTCTTGGCCGTTCATGGTATGGTCAGTGCTCTTCTCCAACATCGCAGCTCAAAGGCATACATTCTTTTTCTGTCATCCTTATTGATTTTCCAGCTCTCAGATGCGTAGCAAGTAATTGAAATGACGAAGCCCTGAGTCAGTTGCACCTTAGTGCTCAAACTGACATCATTACTCCTCAATAATTTGGAGACGTCCCTAACTGCAGATTTTACCAGTACAATGTGTCTTATTTCCTGACTGCTGGTACCAAGGGTGTTAATTGTGAATACAAGGAAGATGAGGCTGTTGAAAATTTCAATCTCCTCTCCAACCATCATGATGCTACCTATCAGTCCAATGATAAAAATCTTTGTTTTCTTGGTGTTGAGATGCAATCCATACTGAAGGCTGTATTCCTTGACCTTCTACAAGTGCTTCAAGTTCTCCTCACTTTCAGCAAGCAAGATTGTGTTATCTGAATAATACAGGTTATTGATGAGTCTCCCTCCAATCCTGATGACACACTCCTCTTCATGGAGTCCAGTTTCTCAGATAATTTGCTCATCATACAGGTATATATATAGAGAATACAACCTTGACATACTTCTCAATTTAAAATCATACAGTGTTTCCATACTCTGTTCTCACAATAGCCTCCTGGTTCAGGCATAGGTTTTGCATGAGCACAATTAAGTTCTCTGAGACTTCTATTCCTATCAATGTCAGCCCCAACTTATGATCCACAGGGTCAAATGCCTTTGCATAGTCAGTAAACCACAAAAAGACATTCTTCTTGTATTTACTTTCAGCCAGGAACCCCATTTGACATAGTAATGATATCCCTGGTAGCACAGCCTTTTATAAATTCTGCTTGAACTTCTGGTAGTTCTTTATATATGTACTGTTTCAGCTGTTTTTGAATGATCTTCAGCAATAATTTGCTTGCATGTGATATTAATGATATTGCTTGATAGTTTCCACATTCAGTTGGATCACCTTTCTTGGGAATGGGAACAAATATAGACATGTTTCAATCCATTGGACAGACAGCTGTCCTCCAGATTTCCTGGCATAGACTAGTGAGTGCATCCAAGGCTGCATCTGTTAATTGAAATGCGTCAATGCCTTCAATGCAACTTCTACGTCCTCCTTCATTACCACTGGTTCCTGTTCATATGGTACTTCCTGCAATTTTTCAGTGTCAACCAATTCTTTCTGGTACAATTTGTCTGTGTATTTCTTGCATCTTCTTTTGATGCTTTTTGGGTCATCCAATATATTGCCCATAGCATCTTTCAATATTGCAACATGAGGCTTAGAATTGTTTTTCAGTTTTTTTCAACTTGAGAAATGCAGAGTGAATTTTTGTCTTTATTGATTCTCCAATTCCAGATCTCTGCACATTCCATTGTAATACTTTGCTTTGTCCTCCTGAGCTGCCTTTAAACTCATCTGTTTAGCTCTTTCACTTTGACATGCTTTCGTTTTGTTTTGGCTTCTCACCACTCCAGTGCAATCTTTGGAGTCCCTCCTGATATCTATTTTTAAGTTTTCTTTCTCCCCCATGGTTTTTTGTTATACTAGTTTATTTACAAAATTCAAATATATTGTTTTCCAGAACAGATTCTTCCAATTTCCCTCACCCCAACCCATCAAATTGTACAACCCTATGATTAATACACATTCTCATTCGTCTGCTTCCATCCCCCTTGGATCCTTATACTCCTTCTAAGATAATGGTTTTATACATTATTTGTCCTTGTGGGACTGAGTTGGTTCACGCAGCATAATGTTCTCCAGTACCTCTCAAGTTATGTAATAATTCACAAAATCATTGCTCCTGCGTACTGCATAGTATTCCACTGTGTGAATGTACCATAATTTCTCAATCCATTCGATTGTAGTTGGACATCTGGGCTGTTTCCATGTTATTGGGATGGTGAATAATGTTTCTATGAACATTGGTGTACAAGTCTCTGTTTGTGCCTCAGTTCTCGTTTTCTCAGGGTATCTTCCTAGTAGTGGAATAGCTGGGTCATATGGAATTTCTATGTTCAGCTTTTTGAAGAAGTGCTAAACTGCCTTCCAGAATGGTTGTACCATTTTGCAATCCCACCAACAATGTATAAGAGTTCCTTTCTCCCCACATCCTCTCCAACATTTATTACTTACCATACTGTTAAACTTTGCCACTAATTGTGGTTTTGATTTGCATCTCTCTTATTGCCAATGATTTTGAGTTATCTACAGTCAACTGATATTCAACAAGGAAATCAGAGGTTTCAAACGGGGAAATGACAACCTCTTCAACAAATGGTACTGGCAAAACTGGACTTTTCTTTTACCTGCAGAAAGTTGAAACAGGACCCACATCTCACACCATACACAAAAATCAATTCAAGGTGTATCAGAGATCTGGGAGTAAAGCCCCAAACCACAAAGTTCTCAAGAGACAAACTTGGATCAAGCTTAGAAGCACTATCCAAGGTATAAAGAGATTGCTAAATACAACCAGAAATGCACAATCTGAAGAGGATAAAATTGATGAATGGTACCTTCTACAGATTAAATCCATGTGTGCATTAAAAACTTTTCCAACGTGTGAAAAGAAAACCTACTGACTGGGAACAAACATTTGGTAATACCATCTCAGACAAGAGTTTCATAATGAATGTCTGCAGAAAACTAATAGGCCTCCACAAGAAAAAGACTGATAACCCTATTACAAAATGAACAAAAGACATGGGAAAATTCTCAGAAGAAGATCAAATGGCAAATAGACACATGAAAAAATTTCTCTCCCATTTTTGTAATCACCTTTTGCTTGCTTCATGGATGATATCCCTGTTATTGTCCAACAATGCTCAAATTTTTTTTTAAATTTTTATTGGGAAAAAACAAGTTGGGGGTACAAGGAGGTGCGGGTTGGGGGCAGAAGGGTGAGGATGGGCAGGGATGCAGTTGCAGAGCTGCAGAAATTGGTTGGTGGGGGGAGCAGGTGAAGGAAATGAAAGTGATCCAGTGGGGACCAGATGCTACAGGAAAATGACAAGCA
>NW_006399760.1:29530447-29532618 GCF_000299155.1 Elephantulus edwardii | reverse complement strand
AAAATATGTGGTGCATTTAGGATGTTGGTCCTCTTGGACATGCTGCCACTGTTAAGTGTCATCAAGTAGACAACTCACAGTGACTAGCAACAATCCATTGTATAGGTGACCATCTTCTCTGGTTTTCCAAGGAAACCCAAACCTGCAGGTGGTGGGGCACACATCCCCCCCCATGGGAGGTGGGGTGCGCCTTGTCTCTTCCATGCGGGCAGCTGGTGGGCGTGCACCATCCCCCAGCACAGGTGACTGGCAGGCGCTTGGCATCTCCCGTGTGACATCTCCCACGTGGGCGGCTGGCAGGCACATATTATCTTGTGCATGGGTGACCAGCAAGTGCACGTCCTCTCTCGGCGGGTGCGGGTCATCTCTTGGAGTGCTTGCATTATCTCATGCGCAGCCAGTGGGCCAGCAGGCACGCACCACCCCCCACACAGGCGACTGGCAGGTGCTTGTCATTTTTTTGTGTGGGCGGCCGCCAGGTGCATGCCATCTTCTGCATGGGTGGCTGGTGGGTGCCAGCCATCTCCCAAGTATCATCTCCCATAAGGATGGCTGGCGGGCACACGTCATCTTGTGTGTGGGCGACCTGTGAGGGCGTGTCATCTCTTGGCGGGTATGGGTCATCTCTCGGCAGGTGGGCGTCATCTTGTGTGTGGGCAGCTCGTGGGGGTGGGTGTGCACCATCTTCCTGTGTGGCCAGCCGGCGGGCACACTTCATCTCTTGGCGTGCACGCTCTATCTCGTGCGCAGGCAGCCAGCTGGTGCACACCATCCCCCAGAGTGGGGCAGCCAGCAGGCGTGCACCATCTCCCACGTGGGCAACTGGCGGGTGCATGCCATTCCCCATTGTGGGTGGCTGGTGGGCACGTGCCATCCCCCACACAGGCGGCTGCTGGGCACATGCCATCTTCCATGTGGGTGGCTGGCGGGCGCGAGCCACCTCCTGAGTGTCTTCTCCCACACGGGCGGCTGGCAGACATGCGCCATCCCGTGTGCGGGAAGCCAGTGGGCGCGCACCATCTCCCATGCAGGTGGCCACTGGGCAAGTGCCATCTTCCATGTGGGTGGCCAGCGAGCGCAAGCCATCTCCCGCACGTCATCTCCCACATGGGCGGCTGGTGGTTGCGCTTCATCTCATGCGAGGGAGACCAGTGTCTGCCCGCTTTCTTTGCCGCCGCCATCTTGGCTCTAAGAATTCTCCTCGGAACAAGTACACTTTGTTGCAGTGTGGCGGCTCCACCGCACCAGTCCTGGGGAGGCCTGGTGCCCACCCTCCATCCTGGGCAAGGAATTTCATAGGTTCCGGCTGTGGGAGCTTCATGGAGCTGCGGCTGCGGTGAGGCGCAGTGCGGGCTCTGTGGGAGGAGGTTGGTAGCTGTGGCACTCATCCATTCTTCCTTGAAAATCCTTGAATTCCTGTTGTTGAGCCTCAATCCTCACTGAAGACCAGTCATCAACTGTTTAACTGTTCAATTATCAATAAATAGAAGTCTGTAGAGGGTCATAATGGCCCTTTTCCAAGTGGTCCACTGCTCCTGCAGCTCACCAAGTTGTCTCTGCCTCGCCACCATCTTGGATCTCCTCAAACTTATTTTTAAGATGATGATGAATTTCTGATGGATTATGAAAACACTTGGTGTCAGGATAGTAGGATTTGCTACAAAGGGCCAGGATCTTTGTAAAATGTGTTTTTGGAGAAAAAGTGGTGAAGAAAAGAATAAGAAACACTCAGGCTCTGGGTGCTTTAAGGTATATCCACATACAACCATTGATATTGGCGTTAAGTATGCAGAAAAACAAACAAGACGTTTTGATGAAGGAAAATTAAAAGCTGGCCAGAGTGTAATTGGTTTGCAGATGGGAACCAACAAATGTGCCAGCCAAGCAGGGATGACAGCCTATGGGACCAGGCGGCATCTTTATGATCCCAAGATGCAAACTGACAAACCTTTTGACCAGACCACGATTAGTCTGCAGATGGGTGCTAACAAAGGGGCCAGCCAGGCGGGGATGTTGGCACCAGGGACCAGAAGAGACATCTATGATCAGAAGCTAACATTACAACCAGTGGACAACTCAACAATTTCTCTACAGATGGGTACCAACAAAGTTGCTTCTCAGAAAGGAATGAGTGTGTACGGGCTTGGGCGGCAAGTATACGATCCCAAATA
>NW_006399760.1:29528083-29529702 GCF_000299155.1 Elephantulus edwardii | reverse complement strand
ATAATGAAGCTCTTTTTTTTGCAGTCCGTCACCAAACGCAAATTTTTCTTATGGAATATGAAGTTAATGGACTGAACTCCTGAGAAGCTGGTTAATTGGATACAGGCAGGAATACAGGAGGAAAAGGAAAACAATTTCTTGGTTTTTGTATCCATAGTGGCAGCATATGCAAAGGAAAAGAATGTAGGAACTGAGATGGCTGAAATAAAAACTGAACAATGTTCTACCACAACAGAGTTATGCTTTTTAATCTCTCAGACTTTACCAGGAAAGGAAAAAAAATGTGGAGCAACAAGAAATACCTCTCCAACCTGTGGTTACAAAAGAAATATAGTTCAGGAGGCTGGATCAAAGAATTATTGTAACCAGGTGATATGGTGTAGAGGAAGTACATAATCGTTATTGGCATCTTCCTGAGGAATCATCACTAAAACAAATTTTAAGAGTGATAAATTTAGGGGCAAAATCTGTGTTTCTGTATGCTGAGAATGGGGGAACATGTACGGATTATTGCTAAACCCACAATTATCTATACAACAGAGATGAATGACACTGGAAAATACAGTCGTATGACTGATTATCCCAGAGGGGTGGGTTAGAGTTGTGATTACGGTTGTTTTCCCCCTAAAGGAAACTGCCCAATTAACAAATGGAATACTCCAGAGGGAGCAGTTGACATTCCACATATGCAAGAAATGCTGGAGTGGCTTTATGGCCCTGAAGATATCCATCCAAGAAATATGCCCCTTTCAGAGATCGTAGCAGAGATGGTAATTACCTGGGCTCCCCCACCATGGCAATCTCAGGTAGCTTTTCTTCTAGAGGACAATCCTGCAATTAAAGAAGCTGAGTCAGCTCTATTACAAACATTTCTCCATTTGGGCTTTAAGGATACAAGAAACATCAGGGTGATTCTTAGGCAAAAAGGAGGAGACTGTGGGGAAAGGATTTACCCCAGCCAGGTGGAAATTTTTAGGTGTTTACTTAGGAATGGGATGAATATAGCAAACATTGATGAAGTTGAGACAAAGGTTCTAAGGCAGCACTACCGAAGTTTGGGTACAACAGTGAAGGGCCCTTCTGTTTCCCCAATATAAAAAAGACCTAAACAAATCTGTTCTAGTCATCCCACTTACGAGGAATTGATAATGAGACAACCTACTCAGAATCACTTAAAATAGAAGGTCAGCTTCCTGATCAAGATATGGATTGAAGGGAAGGCCAGTCTTCTGGTACAACCCCTAACATGGGATCTGAGGCCATATGCACATGTGTGGGTAAAATGGCCTAGGGATAAAGAATAAACATCCTTGGGGCTTCTGGACACAGATAACCAATATACTGTAATTCCCAAGCCTGACAAAATCTTAAATGGACCTAAAGTTGTATTAGGAGGATATGGAAATGTAGCTATTAATGGGATTAGATTGAAAGTCTGTATGAGAATTGAAACATATAAACAAATGTTGCATGAAGTAGTTGCAACTCCTTTACCTGAATTTATTATTGGTATGGGTATCATGATCTTCAGCAGAATCTTGCTTGCATGTGAAATCAATGACACTGTTCTGTAGTTTCCACACTCAGTTGGGTCACCTTTCTTTGGAATGGGAACAAAT
>NW_006399760.1:29512630-29524106 GCF_000299155.1 Elephantulus edwardii | reverse complement strand
GACTTTTAAGTCTGCCCTGAGGCCAGTGTTGATAAGACATGCTAAATGGCAACCATTAGAATTGCCTGAGCCCAATGAGGTTGTTAATTTGAAGCAATATAGGATTCCTGGTGGATAAAAGAAATAACTGCCTTGATTAAAAACATGCTAAAGGCTTGGGTGTTGGTGCCAACAGATTCTCTATTTAACAATCCTATGTGGCCTTTAAAAAAGTCAAAGGTTAACTGTAGACTATTAAGGGCTACATAAAGTAGTGCAACCTGTGGCTTCAGCAGATATGGTTTCATTGGTGTAGAAAATACAGGAGGCAGGTACTTGGTGGGTGATAGATCTTGCAAATGCTTTTTTTCTCCATTCTAGTCTCCAAAAAGAGCCAGCCACCATTTGCTTTCACGTGGGAAGGATTCCATTTACATTTGCAGATTTACCACAAGGTTATGTGAACTTACCAGCCTACTGCCCTAATTTGGTTAGAAGAGACTTGCGCTTGGTCCAAATATCCAGTATATATTACATTGATGCTATCCTGTTAATATCAAATACTGAAGAGCAGGGTAGGGATGATTTGAAAACAGTGGTTGCCCATGTGACCAACAGAGTTTGATTCAGCAAAGATCCAGGGCCTTGCCCAAATACTAAAATTTCTTAGGAATAATATGGGAAGGAGGCATTCATGACATTCCACAGGCAACCAAGAAAAAGCTGCTGTCACTACCTACTTCAAAGACTAAATAGGATGCTCAAAATTTGATTGGCCTACACCTTGGAATATTGTTAGCTTTCATCTGTGAAATTATTCAGAAGAAAACTTTGCTTGAATGGGGATCTGAGAAATGGTAAGCTATGGCTGAAATACAGAAAGCAGTCTTACTCTCTTTGCTTTTAGGACCTTATGATCCACATTCAGACATGATTCTCGAGGTACCTGCTACTTATGCTTATGCAGATAGGAACTTATGGCAAAAATCTGAAAAGGCTTCCCTGTGGTGACCACTAGGATCCTGGACAAGGAAATTTCCTGATGCATGATACATGCTATCTGAAAGAAAACCACTTGCATGCTGTTGGGCGTCGGTTGATACTGCTTCAGTGACAGAAGGACATTCGCTTGTTATGAGGCCTGAAATACATATCATGTCATGTGCGATGCTGGAGAGACTCTAATAAAGAAGGTGATGGCCAAACCAGTTCTGTGATAAACGGAAATGGTTCATCCAGGAACAAGCTATTGGGGGAATACAGGGAGGCACTCACCATAGCCACAAGCAAGTCGGCTCTTTTCGCCTTGGTCCTACCCTGGAACCTCCGGAGACACTGCCAGAGCCCATTGCCACATGGACAGTGCCCTTTAAACAACTTCCTACTGATCAGTAAAGGGCTGCCTACTTCACAGATGGCAATTTCAGGGTACGTGGACAATCTCCTCCTGTACCATTAACTGTCTTTGAAAATTCACTGGAGGATTAGCCATGAATCAGTTCTGACTTCACGGCATGTAACAATTGATCTGTTACTTTTATCTCCCCTTCTCCTCAAGTCCACTTTGTACTTTTCATCACTCCTCAGTCTCCTACTAATCTTTGCTGTCTTGGTGATTTTCTCTTCCTTCTTAAACACACCTTCTTCCCTTTCTTTTTAAACGTTTATATATATTGTGTCCCTATTTGCTAATTGCAATAACTGTATTGTCCTTATTTTGATTCTTCCCATGTTGATCTTCTTTGTCTTGGTTCTTGTAGTATATTACGTGTCTCCTTATCACATTTCTATTCTTCCTCTTCTCCCTTCACCCCTCATTTATCTTCCTGTTGTCCCAGTAGAGGTCTTATGAAATATTTATCCTTTGGTGACTGAATTCTTTCACTCAGCATAATGCTCTCTAGACTCTCTCATGTTGTGTATTTTATAAAAACTTTGTTCTTTAGTGCTACATAGCATTTCATTGTGTGAATATATCATAGTTTTTCTATTCATGTGTTGATGGGTATTTAGGTTGTTTCCATTTTCTGTTTGTATCTCAGCTCTGATTTCTTTGAGATATATTCCTATGAGTGGAATATCTGGGTCATATGGGATTTCACTGTTCAGTTTTTTGAGGAAATGTCAAACTGCCTTCTAGAGTGGTTGTACCATTTTACAATCCCATCAACAATGCATGAGAGTTCTGGTCTTTCCCCATCCTCTCCAACATTTATTGCTTATTGTCCTGTTAAACTTTGCTATTTCTATTGGGATGAGGTAGTATCTCATTATTATTTTGATCTGTATCTCTCTGATTGCCAGTGAATTTGATTATTTTTTTCACGTGTGTTGTTAAATATCCTCCTTTGTTAAGAGTTTTTTAATGTTTTTTGCCCATTTTGTGTTTGAATCATCAGTCTTTTTATTGTGGAGGCTCTGTAGTATTTATTATTATGTGACCCTTGCCAAATGCCACTCCTCCTCTCCCCGTGCTGCTGAAGGCTGTGGACTCTTTTTTTTAATTACTTTCAATGAATATCTTCAGAGATTTTGGAATTCCATTCATTCATTGTTGCACTTTTCTCCCCACCCACCCCATCCCCAGTTCGCTCCTCTCCTTGAAAAGCCGAAGTCTGCGAAGTCTGAGGACTTTTATTCTCTCTATTTGATAAAAGGTTTGGTGCACACATGGATTTGTTTTTCAGAAGGTGATATTCGCCTATTTTATCTTATCCTGGTTCTGCATTTTTAAAATATATTTGCAAGCCTATTTATACCAGAGGCTGTAACTTCTAATTTTGTGCCCATTTTATTTCTTAGGGTTTTTTGGATTTTACCCCTAGGTCTATAATCCACTTTTATTTATTTATTTTGTGATCTACCTTTAGTTGGTTTTTACTTATGGTGTGAGATGTGGATCCTGTTACAGTTTTCTGCAGGTAGACGTCCTGTTTTGCCAGCACCATTTGTTGAAGAAGCCATTGTTTTCCCATTTAATAGCTTTTGTTTCTTTTGGTCAAATATCAGTTGACCTTAGGTAGATGGGTTGATTTCTGGGTTCTCAATTCTATTCCATTTTTCTCTGTGTCTGTCGTTGTACAAGACTGTGATGTTTTGTTTACTACAGCTGTGCAGCAGGTTTTGAGTTCAGGGAGTGTGATGCCTGGCACTTCATTTTTATTTTTTCCAAAGAGTTTTGCTTACTCAAGGTCTCTTTCCTTTCCAAATAAAACTGGAGATTGCCTGTTTTATCTCCCTGAAAAAATGAGTTTGATATCTGCATTGGGATTGTGTGGAACATGTAGTTTCTTTTGGTAGGGTTGCAATTTACATAATGTTGTCTTCTTATCTATGAGCAGGGAATATTTGTCCATTTAATTAGGTCTCTTACTGTTTCTGGGAGGATGGCCAAATTACCTGATTTGAGATAGCAAAGGTAGTTGTAGGATTTTCCTGCTTGCAAAGTCCACAGCTTCCGAAACTAATCTGAGTGGGAGCACTTTTCTTCCTTGTAATCCTCCTACTGTTAGCAAAACCCTGTGCAGTAAAAGACTTACATGGATTTCAGAAAAGACTTTGAATATTGCACTAGAGCATCAAGAAGCCAAAGCCAATGGAAGAACGCAGGAAGTTGAGCTGAACAGAAGATTTCAAAGGGCAAAGCAAAGTAGTATAATGAACTTGCAAAGAGCTGGAGTCTGAAAAATCCAAAGGGACAAGCTCGCTCAACATTTAAATTGAAGGACCTGAAGAACATATCCAAGCCTCAAATTGCAATGCTTAAGGATGCTACGGGCATCTACAACCCATAGAGGATAAAATAGATGAATAGGACCTTCTAAGAATCAAATCCCTATGCACATCCAAAAACTCCAACATGGTAAAAAGGGAAGCCACAGATTGGGAAAAAAGATTTGATAATGACATGTCAGACAAGGGATTTATACCTAGAATTTATAAAATACTTGAGCACTACAAGAAGATAAGGTAAGTAATTCAATTGAAAAATAGGCACAGGATATGATATGAACAGACACGTCACCAAAGAAGACGTTCAGATGGCCAAAAAGCACATGAAAAAATGTTCAAAATCCTTAGCTCTAAAAGAGATGCAAATCAAAACAACTATGAGATATCATCTCACCCCAGTAAAAATAGCAAAATTTAACAGAACAGCAAACATCAAATGCTGGTGAGGTTACGGAGAAACCGGAACCCTTCTTCACTGTTGGGGGGAGTGTAAAATGGTGCAACCACTGTGGAAGGCTGTATGGCCCTTTCTCAAAAAGTTGTAGATAGAAATACCGTTTGACCTAGCAATTCCACTACTAGGAATTTACCCTAAAATAAACCATAACCACCACCCAAACAGATAGATGCACACTGATGTTTATTGTAGCTTGGTTCACAATAACAAAGAGCTGGAAACAAGTCAAGTGTCCATCAACAAATGAATGGATAGAGAAGCTCTGGTATATTCACACAATGAAATACTTAATGCTGCATTGGAAAAACAAGGAACTCATGAAATATGATGCAAATTGGGTGACCCTGGAGGACAATATGTTGAGTGAAATATCTCAGTCACAAAAAGACAAATATTCAATCCCAGAGGTACACGGTTAGAATCTACCAGATGCTTTGCTGGAGAAGGACGGGGAAATCTCCTCCTGTACCAGTCAGATCTGATTTGACGGTACACATAAAAATAATACAATAAAAAAAAAGACAAATATTGCATAGGGCCACTGTTGTAAAACAGGACTAACATCGGGATTGAGGGAAGACAGAGAAGGAGGGGATGTGTGATGTATACTGCATTGAAACAGATGAGGGAGAAAACTGTTTAAAAGGGATATATGATTGGGTATTATTGTCATGACAGGAGTCCAGAATGAAGGTTACACAGTGGAGTGGACTTGAGGGGAGAGATTGTACAACAATGAAAGAGTTTTTCTTTTACTTTTCAAAAAGAAGTGTGAATTGGGCGGGAGGAGAGAGTGGGCAGGGAGAAAAGTGCAACAATGAATGACTGGAAACCCTAAGTCTCTGTAAACTTTCATTAAAATTAATAAAATAAAAGATGCTATGGGCAGGATTTTGAATGATCCAGGAAGCATTAATAGAAGATGGAAGGAGTACATAGAGTCGCTGTACCAAAAAGAATTGGCTGATACTGACTGGAAGAGTTCTATTCTTATTCCCATTCCAAAAAAAGTGACCCTACAGAATGTGGAAATTATCAAACATGCTTATTGTTTCTTGTAGTAGTGTTCTATAGTTTTCCTTATAAAGGTCTTTTGTGTATCTGGTTAGGTTTATTCCTAAGAATTTTGTTTTGTTGTTATCTATTGTCTTTAGTCCCTCCTCAGTTATGTAGTAATTTATGAAATCATTTCTCCTGTGTGCTGCATAATATTCTATTGTGTGACTGTACATTAATTTCTCAATCCATTCCATTGTGGTTGCACATTTGAGCTGTTTCCATGTTCTTGCTATGGTGAAAAACACTGCTATAAACATTGGTGTACAAGTCTCTGTTTGTACCTCAGTTCTCATTTTATCAGGGCAGTGTATTTGAAGTAGTGGAGTGGCTGGGTCATATGGAATTTCTATGTTCAGGTTTTTGAGGAAATGCCAAACTGCCTTCCAGAGTGCTTGTACCATTTTACAATCACACTGATAATGTATAATAGTTGCTATTTCTCCACATCCTCTTCACCATTACATGTTGTCCTGTTAAACTTTGCCATTGCTACTGGAGTGAGATGACGTCTCATTTTGGTTTTGATTTCCATCTCTCTTATTGCCAGGGATTTTGAGCTTTTTTTCACATGTCTGTTGGCTATCTGAACATCTTCCTCTGTGAAAGCTCTTTTCATGTGTCTTTTGACCATTTTGTAATTGTGTGATCATTCTTTTTCTTGTGGAGGCCCTTAGGATTCTGTAAACTTTGTTTGGATATGAGACCCTTGTCTGAACTGGTATTGCCAAATGCTTCCCCCCCCCCCCATTTAGAAAGTGTTAATATATTTTTCATTTCAGTTGTTATTTTTGTGATGTTGCCTCTTTAGTTTCTTATTCCACTTATTTTTGTGCTTTTTTGTTTTGTTATGTTTGCCAATGATTTGTATGTTTTATTGATCCTTTTGAAGAACGAGCTCCTGGTCTTATTGATGATTTCAACTGTTTTCCTGGTTTTTGTCCCATTGATTTCCTTTCTTCTAGAGGCTATAGGATTAGCTTGTTGTTCTTCTATTTGCAGAAGATGTGGAGTTCATTTTAAACCTTTTTCCTTTTTTCATATACTTGCGTATTGTGATGAACTATACCCTGAGGATTGCCTTTGCTGTGCCCCAAAGGTTTTGATATTCTGTATTTTTATTTCCATTAGTTTTGAGGAATTGTTTATTTTGTCTATGGCCCAGTAGTGCTCGAGCAAGGTATTATTTAGCTTCCATTGAAGTAATTTTTAAAATCCTTTATCGTCTTGTTATTAATTTCTAGGTTTTTTTTTTTGCATTTTGGTCTGAGAAGATATTTTGTATTATTTCAATGATTTTTAATTTGATGAGGCTTGCTTTTTGTGCTGGTATAAGGTCAATTCTTGAGAAAAAGTAAACTGAGGTTTTGTTGAGTGAAGTACCCTGAATAGTCTGTGAGGCTTAGTTAGCAAAGTGTATAGTTTAGTTCTTCTGTGCCTTTGTTGAGTTTCTTTTGTTCAATGATAATAGTAAGATAAATCCAATGCCACCAAAATGATTCCAATTCATAATGGCCCTCTATTTGGTTTCCAACACTATTAGAGGAGATGACTTATCTTTCTTGGTGGAGTGACTGGTGGGTCTGTACTGCCAACCTTTCTCTTAGCAGTCCGTGATGTTACTAACTATGACATAGAGGTAATAATAATAATAATAATAATAATAATAATAATAATAATAGAAACTAATACTTAACCAGGTGCAATATTTTGGTAAAAGCTGTACAAGAGCAACCCTATAAAATAAGTATTACTATTGTCTCCTTTTATAGGTGAAGAAGACAGGCTATAACTTGGTATATATTTCTAGCTTAAGAGTCTGAATTTTAGTCATAATTTATTTTTAAAAATTTGAATAATATTTATAGGTTAATGTCTGCCTTTTTGAAATAATAGAGGGAAGAAAGATTCTGGAGATATAATGCTAGATTTTGAGCTAAGCTACCAATGCATACAAAGGCCACCAAGGCCTATTAAGGGTCTTTACTGCTTTAGCTTTGGAAGCAGGAGTGGCATCCACTTCCTAAGCAACGTGACTCTGGAAACTCTATGACCTTTGAGTTATGGAGAGGCTTCAGGTCTTTTATTCATAGGGTTGCTATGAGTCCTGCTCCACTCGATGGCAATCAAAACCAACAGCTACTCTATTATTAACTATCTTCAATTTTCTTTTTTTAATTCTATCACAAGCTCCATATTCTTTCTGCTTAAGTTTGATTTCTTTTCTAAATTTTATGATTTCCTTCTCTTCTCCCTTTTACACTTTTCAGTAAACTGTCATTTACATCCACTAAATGTCCCTCATTTGAGAGAATTATTTCCATCATTGTAATAGGAAGATTTGATGGCCTAGTAGCTAAAAAGTTGCACTTTTCAACCTGAAGGCAGGCAATTCGAATCCACCAGCTGCTCCGTGAGAGAAAGAAGGGCAGTCTCTTCTTGTGTAACTTAGAGCCTCTGAAAACCAGCTGGATCATCAACTACGGGTCTGTTCTGACTCATTGGCAATGAGTTTGATGATTCTCTTTTTTAGTTTTTTTTAAACTTTTAAGCACACATTTTAAAGAGAAATAAAAATAGAGAGACCTGTTTAATTAATTCCACATACCCATTATACATTTCAATGAAGAAGCAGCATTTTACTTGTCTTTTAAAAAAGAAACTGAATTTTGGACTCAAGAGGAAATAATGGTTAATTATATAGCATGCAAATAATTTTCCCATCATCTTCATAGTTCTGTCACTCTGTTATTTTGGATACGGTCACATTTTCCAAAGGTGTTTATTAGCGATTCAGCTGGACTCTGAACATTTTTAATTTTTATATTGTCATTTATATGACATTTCCAATATATAGTGATTTCCATAAAATTGTATGAAGATGTTTTTAATGAGATTTCCAAGAGCATAGAAAAATTGTGATAACTTTGGAAATGAAAATCTCTAACTTTCGGTGTAAAACAAAGAATATTCACCTTTGTTTATATACTCTTTATGGCTTAAACTCTTCATCATCTAAACCCATTCAAAGGGGATTGGTTTTGCAGATGTGTTTGGGAAGAACTAACAAATGCTTTGTGTGGCAGAGTCATATTACAAAAAATTTATATAAATAATCACTTGTAGTTGGGTGCTGTCAAGTCAAATACAGCATGTATTTGATTGTTCCTTTTCCCCAAAAGACTGATGTTATAGCCTGTGGGAAGTTGCACTGATAAACCAAAGGCTGTGCATCTCTCGTGGCTTGAATATTCAGTGTCTCTATGGGAGACTGTCTGGCGATGGCATGCTCTGAAGAGTAATGACACCAGGCTTGAGACTAAAGTGCGCCTGATCCAGGCTATAGTCTCTGCAATTACGTGCTATACATTAGAGAGTTGGACAGTGAATAGGGATGATAGAAAGAGAATTGATGCCTTTGAGCTGTGGTGCTGGAGAAGAGTGTTGAATATACCGTGGACTGCTAGGAGAACGAATAGGTTTGTCCTGGAGAAGGTGAAGCTAGAATGCTCCTTGGAGTCAAGGATTCTTAAGCTTTGTCTGACATACTTTGGGCATGTTGCAAGGAGCGACTTGTCTTTGGAGAGGGACATCATGTTTGGGAGAGTGGAGGGGCAGTGTAGGAGAGGAAGACCCTTGATGAGATGGATCGATTCTGTGAGTGGAGTGGTGGGAATGAGTATGTCTGAGATGGTGATATTGGCACAGGATAGAACGGCGTTTAGGGCTGTTGTACATAGGGTTGCTATCAGTCACAAATGACTCTATGGCACATAGCAACAACAACAACAACAACTATGGGAGAAAGATGAACAATCTTCTTCATGCCACTTACAGGCTCAGACACCAGTAGAAGGTCAATTGTGACTTGGTTCACACTCAATGACAATAGTTCAAGGTATGTTTTGTTGTTGTTGTTGTTTTCTTCTCCAACAAAAACATACCATTACGGATGGAAAATGAGTTTCCTCCACTGAGAATCACAGATTTTCATATTAGTAAATATGAAAAATCTGTAAAACAATTAGAGCATCCTAATGTAAAGTGGGCAATCTGGTGGTTTTGGAGTTTCACCATGAACCCAGAGTCAGGAGGTTAGAATCCTTTAGCTTCTCTGGGGAAGAAAGTTGAGAAGTCTATTTCAATGAGATTTTTCTCTGAAAACCCACTGGAGGGTTAGCTGTGAGTCAGTTCTTACTCAGTGGCAATGAATTGAGTTGAGTGAACGTCAAGAGGGAAACAGAAGCAATTCAGAATGAAAGCTTCTGAGACTGGATAATAAAAGATTGCAAATATTTTAGCTTATATGTTGCATAACGTATGTGCTGTCAAGTCACAGGCAACTCATAGTGATCCTGTGTACAACAGCTCTGAAGCCTTTCCTGTCCTGAGCCAGTCTCATTGACTCCAAAACACCTACCCCTATTGTCCCAGGTACTGTATCAATCCATCTCACCTGGGATTTTCTCCTGTGTTCTCCCTCCATTCTTCCATGCACTATGTCCTTCTCCAAGGACTGATACTTCCTGGCCATGTGACCAACATATGTGAGATGGAACTTCAAAATCCTAGCCTCAAAGAAGAAACTTGGTTTCACCCTCTCCAAGATAGACCTTTTTGTTTTCTTGGCAGTCCATGGTACGTTCAAGATTCTTCTCCAGCACAACTCAAAGGCATCATTTCTTCTTCTGTCATATTTAGACATTCTCCAGCTTTCTGATGCAAAGGAAGTAATTGAGGAGACCATGGCCTGAATCAGGTGTACCTTAGTCTCTAGACTGACATTGTTGCTTCTCAGTACTCTGGATAGGTACCAGATCACAGGTTTTCCTAGTGCAGTTCATCTTTTGATTTCCTGACTGTTGGTGCCAGAAGTGTTACATTGCAGTATATTAAAAACTCAAACTTGTTACCAGCGAGTTGGAACTGACTCTTAGCTGACCCTCCATAGAGTTTTCCTTGGAAGGAGTTTGCCCATTTTTCTCCTGCCAAGCAGGCAGTGAATTTAAATCCATGGAAAGTTATAACTTTTGGATTTGCAGTGCAACTCTTCTAAGGACTATGCCGCCAGGATTGACATGCTTTTAGTATGTCTCTAAGGTTGTTATTCAGTGTTTGTGTGGGAATGAGAGAACAATTTTGTAAGTGAAGCTGGTTTTGAGTAGGCAATTAATTGCATTATTGGAATAGAAACTCATTGCTATCAAATCAGAACCTACTCATAGATTACCTTCCATAGCATTTTCATAGGCATTAAATCACATGGGAGAAGAATGTCCATATTTCCCCAGCACAGCAGCTAACTGGTGGGCTCCAACCACTTGTCTTCGAGTTGACAGTGCAATTTTTGCCTACTATGCCACCAGAGCTCCCATTGCATTTTGATAGCACAGAATGTTTGTCTCAACATATTCACCACTTTTGTTAGGTATCATTGAGGTGGCTATGACTCATAGAGATCCTACAAATAGTAGATGTCCTATCGTGTCTCTCCTCAAGATCTCTGCCAGGCTTGAACCACTGATAAAGCCTTTGTGTCTATCCATCTTACTGAAGATTTCCTCTTTTTTCTGACCCTCATCCTTTCCCACTCCTTTCAGGCACTGATTCCCCTGACAATGTACCTAAAGTTTATGAGATGAAGTTTCCTCATCTTTACCTCTAAGGAGCATCCTGACTGCATTTCTCCAAAGATACACTTGATTGTTCTTTTGATAGTTCATAGGATGCTCACTACTCATCTTCAACACTACAATTCAAAGGCATTGATTCCTCTTGTTTTTTTTAATTCATTCGCTAGCCTTCAGATGCATAGGAAGCCATTGAAATGACAATATCAGGCTCAAAACCCAACATCACTGCTTTTTAGGATTTTAGAGGGGTCCTTACCAGCAGATTTTCCAATGTAACTCATCTTTTGATTTCTAGAGCACTATTACCATGAATGCTGATTGTGAATCCAAGTGGAGTGAAATTTTTGACAACTTCAATTTTTTTCTCCATTTTTCATAATTTTACTTATTGTTCCAGTTGTTGTTGTTGTTATGTGCCATCGAGTTGCTTGTGACTCATAGTGACCCTATGTACAAAAGCCCTAAATGCTGCTCTATCCTGTGCCAACCTCGCCGTCTCTGACACACTAATTTCCATCACCCTAATTACAAAATTGATCCATCTCATCAAGGGTCTTCCTCTCCTGCGCCGTCCCTCCACTCTCCTAAACATGATGTCCCTCTCCAAGGACCAGTCCCT
>NW_006399760.1:29502281-29512022 GCF_000299155.1 Elephantulus edwardii | reverse complement strand
TTTTATTAAATTTTATTAATTTTAATGAACATTTACAGAGATTTTGGGTTTCCATTCATTAATTGTTGCACTATTTTCCCTACCCTCCTCCCCAGTTCATTCCTCTTCCCACCCCACCTTGAAAGTCTGTTTTAATTGTCCAATTTCCACAGTGCTTGTCAAAGCCAGTTCTGATTAATCTCCTTTGTCAGTGTGTCTTTTGCCATTCCCTATCACTCCTCCCTGAAAGAGACTTCCCTGTGATTCATAAGGAAAAGGGGACGGCGTATTCTCTTAGCTACTTCCTGCTGAAAAGGTACGCTTTAGGTTTCAGGGTGAAGATCTTCTCTCACTACTCTGAGGGGCCCCTTTGGTCAGATGACCTGTTCTGCATACAGAATGAAAAGGTATGGAGACAAAATATATCCCTGATGAACCCCCTTGTTAATTTCAAACTATGCAGTGTTTCCTTGCTCTGTTCTGATGACTTCCTTTTGGTCGAAGTATAGGTTTTGCATAAGCACAATCAAATGTTCTGGGATTCCCATTCTTCTCAGAGTCAGCCATAGCTTGTTATAAGCCACACAGTCACAAGGCTTTGCATCATCAATGAAGTACAGATAGACATTCCTCTAGTATTCTCTGCTTTCTGCCAAGGTGCATCTAACATTAGCTATAGTATTCCTAGCACAATGACCTCTTCTAAACCCTGCCTGTGTATCTGGCAGTTCTTTGTTGATCTGTTACTCCAGTCGTTTTTGGACAATTTTCAGCAGAATCTTGCTTGCATGTGATATTAATGATATTGTTCAATAATTTCCATACTCTGTTGGAGAATGGGAACAAATATCGATCTCTTCCAGTCAGTGGGCCAGCTGGCTGTTCTTCAGATTTCTTGGCACAACTTAGTGAGCACATCCAGGGCAGCATCTGTTTGTTGAAATATGTCAATTGGTATGCTGTCAACTTCTGGAGTCTTGTTTTTTGCCAATTCCTTCAGAGCAACTTGACCTCCTCCTTCAGCACCACAGGCTCTTGCTCATATGTTATTTCATGAAATTCTTCTATGTCAGCCGATTCCTTCAGATACAGTTCCTTTGTACTCCTTCCATTCTTCTTTGAATGCTTCTTGGATCATTTAACACTTTACCCAAAGTATCCTTAAGTGTTGCTACCCGTGGCTTGAATTTGTTTTTCAACTCCTTCAGCTTAAGAAACGCTGAGCTAGTTTGGCCCTTTTGATTTTCTTACTCCAGCTCTCTGCACATTTCATTATAGTATCTTGCTTTGTCGTCCCGAGCTGCCTCTTGAAATTTTCTGTTCAGTTCTTTGATTTCTTGTTTCTTCCTTTAGCTTTGGCATCTTGGTTCTCTAATACAATAGTCAGAGTCTTATCTAACATAAATCTGGGGTTTTTCTTCTTCTTTAGCCTTAGTAATGATCTTTTGCATTCTTCATGGATGATTTTCTTGATATCCTCCCAGAGCTCATTTGGTCTATGCTCATTGGTGCTCAAGGCCTCAAACCTGCTCCTGAGAAGGTTTTGAAGTTTGACTGGGATAGTGAAGATATTTGTTTTTCTGATGTTGAGATGTAACTCATATTTAAGTCTGTATTCTCTGATCTTCTAAATTAAAAAAAAAAAGTCAGGGCTTCCTGTGGGTCCATGACTAGCCTAACTTAATATTTAAGATATTCATAATTGACAATGTAGAAGAATTATGCCACTGAATGTTTAAAAACACACATATGTTATAGGTGAAACCTAATCTATGAATTAATAACTTCTAGGAGTGCTGATGGTTTTGTTTGTTACTTGTTGAGATACTAAATGAAAGGTTGGTGGTCCAAATATACCAGCTGCCCCTCTACAGAAAGAAGGAAAGCGTCCTCCTATAAGGAATTACAGTCTTGGAAACATGGAGAAGGTTGCTGTGAGTCAGAATCAAATCAATGTCTGTGGATTTAGGTAGTACTATTATCACATCAACACCAGATGAGTTGTCAGATCAGTTAGACATTAAGGTGAAACACATAGGAAGGGGCCAGTTAGCTTTAATGGAAGAAATATGTAGGAGCAACTACCAAACAGAAAACAATGCACAGATGCTTTAAAGGACACAAGAAGCTTTGTAGTCAAGTAACTCTGCAATAAGGATTAGGGAGTGCACTCCTAAAGAAATACCACTGGTCATGAAGTAGCTCTACATTCTCTGGGTGGGACAAGCACTAGACTAGTAAGAATGCTTGAAACTTATATATAATGAAGTTTAAAACCCATGTAGAGGCACCTTGGAAGAAAAGCCTGGCAATTTACTTTCAAAATAGTATAGTCTTGAAAGAGCACTCTACAGAGTGCTGTTCTATTTTGTACACTTGGGGTTGTCATGAGTCAGAAATGACTCTACAGAAACGAGGCTTTCCATGCTATTATCGTGACTGATATGAATTAGGGAGAATATTCCATTGTATTAAAGACTCTATTTTTAAATGCACAATCTGGCTTCATGTCTGTAAGTTACAAATCTCAGGATGTTCTGCTGTCTGTGGATTTCCTGAGAACATGTCTAACTTTTAAAATGAATAATTATAATTTTAAAACTCAAATGTGATCTTAGGAAATCCATAGATAGCAAAATACGTTTAGATTTATTTTCACAAAGCCAGATAAATCAATAAGAGGGAGGGGGATAGAATTAATGGAATAAGAATGAGAATCCATAATAAGAATATTAACTAGCAGAATTATGGCTTCAGTATTGTTTAGATCATAGAGCTCAGGTTCATTATGGAAAAAGAAACATCATTAAGTTTTTGCTTGAAACAGCCTTGTGTTAAAATCTCTTATCTATAAACTCAAATATACTATATTTTTTAGATGGCCTGGAATAATAATAAGTGAGATAAAAAATGCCAGTATCACAAGAATTAAAAATTCAAGTGTACTTATGCTCTTCATTTTGTACCTGTTATTGTTGGATTTTAATTAAGAATTCATAAGGTCTCGTTTTGACTAAATCCAAAAACCACCACTGTTGAGTCAATTCCAACTCTTAGTGACACTGTTGGACAGAATAAAACTGTTTCAAAGGATTTCCAAGGTTGTAAATCTCTATGGAGTATGTAGATTACTGGGGAACAGCTGGTGGGTTTGAATTGCTAACATTCTAGCTAATAGTCCAAAGCTTACCATACCATACCATACCATACCATACCATACCATACCATACCATACCATCAGGAGAACTTTCATCTGTATTCCTCATTAGACATCTGGTAAAGCATTGCATCTTATTTTTAAAAAGTATCTGAAGAAATTTGCTGATTTATTCCTATTTTGTATATTACACAAGATAGTGTGAAGTCTGTGCAATCATTTGAGAATGAAAAGAAATAGTAAAGTCTTAAAGTTGTTTAAACAAGAAAGTTAAGGAAAAATGAAATCTAATTTGATTTATTTGAAAATGTTTCTTTAGTCATTTAATAAACTCTTGAATACCTATTCAACACAAAGTCCTGTGTTATCTCACCCACGCATAAATAACACTTGGTATTTGTATGAGTGGTCCTCATTAGATCAGAGGTAGTGATGGGATGAACTGAGCTACGGAAGACTCAAGCCTGGTAGACTTGTTTTCAGTGGCTCTGTGCCAGGTGTTAGGAAGGAGATGAGAGGCACATGTAGATTCAATATTGGGGAAATATGGTCATCAGAATCATCAGAGTTATCAGAATCAAAGCGTGACCATCAGCAGGTTTATTTCTATTCTGATGCAGAGTTTCAGAAAGTATTTTATATTTTACCCAGGTAGACCCAGTTTAGTTCTAGAATTTAGAGTGGTCCATTGTATGTGTGTGGGTGGAAATTTAAATGTCTGGATATACTAAGAGAGCATTAGGGATCTAGTTATACAGTTACACTTAAGAAATATGGAATACTTGAACTAATACAGAATTTATGAAATCTCTTCCTAAAATTTTCTGCTTAATTTGGTTGTTTGCCCTTGACTAGCTCTTTGTTTTCTCTTCCTGGGTTAATCTTGAAATTTTTTCTTAGTGCAGGGAGTGAGAAAGGCTCTGTCTTTGTGTTCTAATTATACAGCTAAAAATGGTGGTGAGCTGTAAAATACTTTCAAAATTGATAAGGAATTAGGAATAATTTTTAAGTCATTAGTAGATGCTATCAGGAAAGGACTTCTTTTTCTTCAATAGCTTCAGTTGTAATATAAAATTAAATAAGGTGTGGTGAGGCAAATTAAATTCCTAGTGCTTTTACATATAAACTGGTAGGCAACATAATGGCTCCACCGAAGATGTGCAGTTTCCAATCTCCATTATTTGTTTACATGTTATTTAACATGGCAAAGGAAAATTAGGGTGCTAATCAGGTGGCTTTAGATGGAAAGATTTTAACTGATAATCAAGTGAGTCAATGTTATCACAAGGGTTTGTATGAAATGAAGAGGGAGCTAGGACGCCTTAGCCAGAGAACACTCAAACTCATTGCCATTGGGTTGGAATTAACTTATAGCTGACCTTCCAGTGAATTTTCAGAGGCAATAAATCATGTAGGATGAGATTACTTTTCTTTTTCCTTCAGAGCAGCCAGTGGATTTTAACAGTACACCTTTGGGTTACCAGCACAAATCTTTATCCCTTAGGCCACCAGAGCTGTAGGTAATAGCAATAACAGAAAAACTTATTCAGCTACTGATAGTTTTGAAAAGGAGAAAGAAAACCTTAACCTGAGAATCTGGGAAGTCTCCAGAATCTGGAAATGTCACAAATATATTCTTCCTTAACTTGTAAAAGAATACAGTCTTGCCAATACCTTATTTTTGCCTAGTAAAACCTGTTTGATATACTCACTCTCTAGGACTGTAAGATAATAAATTTGTGTGGTTTTAAACTACTAAGTTAATGGTAAGGGCACCTGGTCAACAGTAGTTGAAGTGTTTGGAAGCTAACCAAAAGATTGACTATTTGAACCTTTACCTTTATCTACCTGGATAAAGATGTGACAATTGTCTTCAACCTTGGAAACTCTGTAGGGCTATTCTACTCTGTCTTAAAGGAATTGAATTGACAACAAAGTTTTTGTTTAAGTTAACTTGCTTCAATAGCAATATAAAACTCACACATAGGCCATGAAACTTAAATTCTTTGATCTTTATTTTCCTCAGATATAAAAATAAGAAAATAATATATCTCTAAAACAATAACCATGAAATCTTACCATAAAACCTAGGTGATATAAAATATACTTAGCACGAGTTTAGGTTAACACTAAATGTTAAGTACTAGTACCACTAGGCAGTTTTTTATGTGTTGTGGAATAAAGTTCAGAGTCCCTTTCTTCAATATATTCTCCTGATTCTCAGAGATAATTTTTACCTATGTATTGCTCATGTGTACTGCTGTACTGAACAATGAAGCCATGGTTTACAAAGCATTTCAGATAGCATTTAACAGAGTTCCGCATCAGAAGCAAATGTCTAAGGTGCAGAGTTGAGAAATAGCACAGAAGTTGACAGCTTAGACGAAAAACTGGCTAAGGGCAGAAGTTAAGGGTAGAAGTAAATGGAAAAAATTTCAAGCAGGACAAAGAATACCTTGGGGAAGAAGATTGGAGGAAAAAAATTTACTAAGATACATAGTGTTGATTTTGTGGCTGGAACTGTTCTAAGCACTTTACATTCATTAATTCATTCATTTAATGTCCAAAATGGTCCTGTGAAATGGGAATTTAGGAATCTGCATTTTATACATGAAAATACTGAGTCTATTAACTTGTCCAAGCAGTTTTACTAGTAAGAGACAGAAGGGGAATATGCAACCAGGCAGTTTGGCTCAAGAGTTCATATTCATCATATGTGAACTCCAATCACAAATCTTGTGGTGCTGTTGCTATAGATTTTATTATTATTATTCATTTGTTATTATTAAAGGTAAATTCAAACTAGAAAAAATTTTAAATAAATATTGGTCTCCTTTGCAAAAAGGAACTGTTGTAGATATTGATTCTGTGCCCAATCTTTTGTATACTTGGAAGAAATTCCAAAGCCATGTCCTGCCCTTTGATATAAAAATGGGAATGAAAATGCTTCTGGTTTCACATGATCTACTTGAGAAAGTCAGACATATTCATCTGAGGTTTTGACTTGGAAAAACAAGATTTCATGGAGCTTGTTTTGCTGGTGACTGGCCATGGGTATAAGATCATTCATCTTACTGAGGTGCCATCAGTGCTTGGAGCTATAATGATGGTTATAAGCAAAATTTCAGATCTTGGTTGTGGTGTTAGAAGTGATATTGACCATAGATTGTCACCAGGATGATTCTTTAACATCCTTATGGACTTCAGTTATTTCTGGACATTTAGTCTCAAATCTACTTCTCCTGCCCACTCAACAATTCTGTGAACTAGCTAGTATTATTTAATAAATTCCTTTTCTAATTCAGTTAGTCTTCAGGCCACCTGAGTACAGGCAATATCACCCACTGAGTTCTAGATTACATTACAATTACAGAGAAGACTTTAGTACAAAAAAGAACCATCAAATGCTCTAAAAGATATTTCAAACTCAAACCCATTGACATATAGTTGCTTCTGCCTCATAGTGACCCTACAATAAGTTTCTGAAATGAAAAGAGACTGCCCATTTTCTTTAGTGTTGCCAGAGCTCCCTCAAAAGACACCAGGTCTAGACAATTTTAGGGTTCAAATGTATTAAACATTTGAGGAAAGGAATGACCCAGTGACTGTAACGATGGGCTTAAGCATAGCAGAGATTGTACAGATAGTGCAGGGGTGGATAGGGGTTTCACTCTCTTTTCCACAAGATCATTTGAGCCAAATTGCTGGAACCTAACAACAATAACATTCTATTTGAAACGTGCTAGTCAAAGATAAAAAAAAAGTTACTGAGTCATTTTATGAATTAAGAAAAGACATAATATTGAAATTATAATGTTGTTAGGTGCCATGGATTAGAATAAGAATCATAGTGACTCTAAGAACAACAGATCTGAATCCTACTATTCTATCCTGCACCATTCTCATAATTTCTGACACACTTGAACCCATTGCTGCAGTCATTATGTCAATCCATCTGGGGGAGCGTCTCCCTGTCTTTGGTCAACTTTCCATCTTTCCAACCATGAATCCTTTTTGAAGGTATAAGATCTGAGAACCCTGTTCTATTGTGTGTCATCCTCATCACCTGACATATTTCATCCCATTGCTGTAATCACTGTGTCCATCTATCATGTTGGGATACTTCCTCACTTTGACTGACCCTCCACCTTTCCAAGCATGATATCTTTTTCTAAGGAATACGTTTTTCTAACAACATGCCCTAAATATGTGAGACGAAGCTTTGTCATCTTTGCCTCCAAGGAGCACTCCAGCTGCATTTTCTCCAAGATGTATCTGTTGTTCTTTTGGCATTCTATGGGATATCCAGTACTCTTCTCCAACACCGTAACTTAAAGAGATCAATTCTTTTTTTAAAAAATTTTGTTATTTTTTGTGTGTACTGTCAAATCGGATCTGACTGGTACAGGAGGAGATTGCCCCTTCTCCAGCAGAGCATCTGGTGGATTCGAACTGCTTAACTCTGGGATTGAAGTACAGCTTCTTGCCACTAGGCCACCAGAGCTCCAAGACATCAATTCCTCTGTAATCCTTGTTCATTTTCTAGCTCTCAGATACATAGGAAGTGATTAAAAAGACCATGGCCTAAATCAGGCACACCATAGTTCTCAAACTGACATCATTACTTCTCAGTACTTTGGAGAGTTCCATGACTGCAGACTTTCCAGGGCTCCAAGGGTATTCATTGTGGATCCAAGTGAAATGATATTGTGGACAGTTTCAATCTTTCCTCTGTCTATTATGATGTTATCTATTGGCCTAGTGGTGAGAATTTTTTATTTGTTTTTTTTTTAATATTTAAATGTAATCCATATAGAAGGCTGTAATCTTTGATCTTTACTATGCCTTCAAGTCTTCCTTTCCTGAAATCTAAGTTGTGTCATCTGTATGACACAAGTTGTTGATGAGTCTTCCTCTGATCCTGATTCTAATTCTTCTTAATAGAGTCCATCTTCTCAAATGATTTGCTCAGGATACAGGCTGAGTAGGTACGAAGAGAGAATATAACACCAATGTACATCTTTCTTAATTTTAAATGTTGTAGTGTTCGCTTGCTCTGTACAGCAGCCTCTTGATCTAAGTACAGGTTTTTCATGATCACAATTAAGTGTTATTCCTATTCTTCTCAATGTTAGATATAATTTGTTGTGATCCACATGGTCAAATGTCTTTGCATAGTCAATAAAGTACAAATAAACATTTTTTTCGTATTCTCTACTTTCAGCCCAAATTCATCTGACAGAAGCAATGATACCCCTGATGCCACAGCCTCTTCTAAACCCATCCTGAACATTTCACAGTTCTCTTTGAAATGTATTGTTGTACCTATTTTGGGAAGATCTTCCACAATATTTTGCTTTCATATCACCATAATGATATTGTTCAATAATTTCCACATTCTGTTGGATTATCTTTCTTGGGAATGGGAACGAATATGGTTCTCTTCATTCAGCCATGCAGCTGTCTTCCAAATTTCCTGGCACAAATGGTGATCATGTCCAGGGCTGCATCTGTTATTTGAACATCACCATCAACTCTCTGCACATTGTGTTATTGTACTTTGGTTTGTCTTCTCAAAAACTCTGATAAAACAACATGGAAGTTTATTTTATAGATTTATCTTCTTTAAAAAACTAGATATGGAAATCTTATATAAAATACTTAATTCAGATTTGTATTATGATAATTACATAATGAAAAATAGAAATTTTCTTAGAAATGTAAGAATGTGACATTAGAACATCTACATGTAAAAAACAGTCTTATAAAAAAATTAGCAACTTTAAGTATAGTTAATATAATACAAAATTTTCATATCATAAATTCAGTGGGTTTTACAATATTTAAAGAGTTGTACAATCATAACAATAAAACACTTTAGAGCATTTATGGATTTGCCTATCTTAAACATTTCATATAAATGAAATTATATAATATACAGTCTTTGTTGCTGACCTCTGTTGGCTAGCCTAATGGGTAAAGTTTTCCCATGTTATAGCATGTATCAGCACTTCATTCCTTTTAATCAATGAATAGCATTCTACTTATGGTTAAACCACACGTTATACCTAGTTGGGGTATTTGGATTTTCCTTTCTTTATGTCCATTATATATAATGTTACTTGTAAACACTCATGTTAACATTTTTTTATGGACATGCATCTTCATTTCTTTTGAGTAGGTAGGTAACTAATGGTAGAACTGCTGTATCTTATGGTGACCTTGCTTGCTGGTTGTGGGGAGAACTTGAAATCTTCTGCTTGCTGCAGAAAATGAAGATTGCATCTCAACGTCTAGAAAACAAAGGTCATCAATACTGGGTTAATAGGCAACATCATGATAGATGGAGAAAGGATTGAAATTGGGAACAATTTCATCTTGTTTGGATATGCAATCAATATTCTTGGTACCAGCAGTTAGGAAATCAGGAGATATATTGCATTGGCTAAGTCTACTATAAGGGACTTCTTCAAAATATTGATGAGTAATGGTGTCTATTTGAAGACTGTTGTTGTTGTTGTTATGTGCTGTTGAGTCGCTTGAGACTCATAGCGACCCTATGTACAACAGCCCTAAACCCTGCTCTATCCTGTGCCAATCACACT
>NW_006399760.1:29492674-29501421 GCF_000299155.1 Elephantulus edwardii | reverse complement strand
CGCATTAGCATGATCAAGTGTTCTGGGATTCCCATTCTTCTCAGAGTCAGCCACAGTTTGTTATGATCTACAGATGTGTCTTATTTAGACTATAGTCTTTCCCATAGTTTTATGTGTATATGAGAGCTGGACAATGAATAAGAATGGCAGAAGAAGAATTTGAATTGTGGTGTTGAAGAAGAGTACTGACTATCTCATGGACTGTCAAAGGAATAAACATGTCTTGAAAAAAGTGCAGCCAATGTGCTTTTTTGGAGGCAAAGATGGCAAAGCTTCATCTAACCTATTTTGAGCATGTTTCTAGGAGAGGCTTTTCCTTAGAGAGAGATATCATACTTGGAAAGGTGGAGGGTCAGTGGAAGTGAGGAATGATCCCAACATGATATATCGACAGTGATTGTAGCAATGGGATAAAATATGTCAGATGATGAGGATGGTACATAGTAGGACAGGGTTCTCAGATCTGTTATACATAAGTTCACAATGAATTGTACTCCACAAAATGGTACCTAATAATAGCAACAGAAACAACAATGGTAATGCCGGTTGAGTGTGAGAAAATATAGTTTTCCAAAGTTTCTGTTATGTGTATATTTACCAAGAGTGCATGGAAGTTCAAATTTTTTAAGTTATTTGACACTACTTGCTATGTTATATTTACTGTAGCCACCATAATCAGTATAAATAGAGACTTGTAGTAGCATAGTCCATAGGAGTTTATGCTGTAAGTCTAAAGTCTATGCATAAAGTCTATGAATAAACCAGCAGTTCCTTGGGAAAGGTAGTCTTCTTGGTAAAGACAGTCTTCTCCATTGTGATTCACTGCCTTGAAAAGTTCATGGAATGTTGCTATGAGTTAGAATTGCTCCCATGTGAGTTTTGGTTTTGCGTGAATATGGTGGTATTGTAATTAAAGTATTAGACTTCTAACCAAATGGTTTGTGATTAGAATACACCAGCTGTTTTATAAAAAGATGCTTCTGCAAAGATTTACAGTTTTGGAAACAGTAATAGGCAATTCTCTCTATCCTAGGGGGTCACTATTAGCTAGAACTTGACAGCAGTGGTGAGTGGATGACATTAATAGCTTATTATGTCTTTGACTTTAATTTTCTTTTTAAAATTTTTTAATTTTTTCTACTAGTTTATTTACAAAATTCAAATACAAATTTGAACAAATTCTTTCAATTTCTCTCACTTCCCCACCCATCAAATTGTACAACCCAATGATTACCCCCCTTTCCCTCTGCATATCCACATTCTTCTGCTTCCAGCCTCTCACACCCTTCCTGGATCCTTATACTCATTCGACAATACTGGGTTTATACAATATTTGTACTTATGGAACTGAGTTAGTTCACTCAGCATAATGCTCTCCAGTCCCTCCCAAGTTAGGTAATAATTTACAAAGTTTTTGCTCCTGTGTGCTGCATAGTATTCCATTGTGTGACTGTACAATAATGTCTCAATCCATTTGATGGTGGTTGGACATCTCGGCTGTTTCCATGTTCTTGTGATGGTAAATAATACTGCTATGAACATTGCTGTACAAATCTCAGTATGTGCCTCAGTTCTCATATTCTCAGGATATATTCCAAGTAGTGGAATAGATGGATCACATGGAATTTCTGTGTTCAGCTTTTTGAGGAAGTGCCAAACTGCCTTCCAGAATGGTTGCACAATTTTACAATCCCACCAACAATGTAAAAGAGTTGCTTTTCCCCCACATCCTCTCCAACATCTATTACTTGCTGCCCTGTTAAACTTTGCCACTCTTACTGGAGTGAGATTGTGGTTTTGATTTGCATCTCTTATTGTCAGTGATTTGAAGCATTTTTTCATGTGTCTGTTTGCCATTCAAATGTCTTCCTCTGTGAAAGTTCTTTCCATGTCTTTTGCCCATTTTGTAATTGGGTTATCAGTCTTTTTCTTGTGGAGGCCCAGGAATAGTCTGTAAACTTTTGTTATAAGACTCTTGTCTGAGATGGAATTAACAAATGTTTGTTCCTAGTTTGTAGGCATTTTCTTAATGACCAATGATATTCAACATCTTTTTATATGTTCATTGTGTGCTTTTCTCAGGAACTGTCTTTTTAAATCCTTTGCCCGTCTTAAAAGTTGCGTTGTTTGTCTTTATATTTTTTAGTCATGCAAGTACTTTACATAGTCTGTAATCAAGTTCCTTTTCTAGTATATTATTTAGTATAAATTAAACTCAGTATAAGTCAATTACTTGGTGATTATGGTACTGTGAAAGGCACTGAATACTTGAGGTAGTTTCATGACTCAAGGGTTTAAGATTATTTGAAAAACAAAACTTTCATTTAAAGCTTCAAAAGAGATGATATCATATTATTGCTTTTTAAATATAACAAAAGTGAAATTTTTTTAAAGTAAGCTTCAAAAGTCAACTCTTTGTAGTTACACATAAGAGAAATAATACAACATAATGTAACACAAGACACAGTGGGTTGTGAATTGGGCTCAGACTAAGTAGGCAAAGTGAAGCAGCACTAAAAAATTAGAAGCACTAGCTAAATTTGATGGCTAATTTCAATCATTTGGAGTAGCAACCCTGTTTTATATGAATTAGCATTTTCCAAACTGCTCAATTATCTGGATAATTACAGTCACTCCCAATTTCATTTAAACATTCTAAAATATAGAAATAGAACTGTGTTCTTTTTATATCTAACAATTATGGTTTACATATTTATGGTGCTTTATGCAATGTGTTATATAGGAAAACTTGAAAGTATTAGAGTCAAATTTAGATAAATTCTGATTTGGCCTGTGAAAACTCAGAATATATTTATTCTGAGCTTGAATTCATAATCTGTAAAAGAATTCTAATAATACCTTACAACACTGATATGATGATTAAATCAGATACAGCATGCAAATACTTGACAGCTTGAATACAGTAAACAGATATTCTTGTAAGAAAGAAATAAAAATATTATTTATTTATAAAAGTTACAATTTTTAAATAAATTTCTCAAATTAAATTAACTTTCATCAAGTAAATTCTGACTCATGTTACTCTCCATTGGGTTTCCAACGTTGTAGATCTTTTGAGGAGTAGATTCCAAACTTTCTTTGGTAGAATGGTTGGTGGATTAGAATTGAAGACCTTTAGGTTAACAGTTTAACAGAGACTTAAAATATGTGTCCAATATCTGAGCCAATGTTTTAGAATGTTTAGTACAAACTATGAAAAATATATCATTGTAACTCTTTTAAAGGGTAATATTATTGCATCTTGATTGCCTATTCTTTTCACTAATGGAAAGATCACAGTATGCAAAGTCTTGAGTTGCACACAAACCAGTTTTCATATATACTGAAATTTAGAATTCTTTTTATTCACTACAGTCTTGTCTTTCTCACTAAGTCTGATATGAAGTAAAATGAAAAGGCTTTTAATTCATACACATCACTAATTAGCAAGATAAAAAAATACTGAAACAGTGCCCTGGAAAAGCAGGCTGAATGTTGAAAACAAACACTCAATATGAATAATACATATTGTGGAAATAAAGGACTAGGTAGCAAAATTCAAATAAAATACTTTCTACTGTTGAAAGAATACAGTTGCCGACCAATGATCCTATACCCAGCAAAGCTCTCCACCAAATATGAAGGAGAAATGAGGTTCTTTGCAGAAGGACCTTAAGGAATTTGAGAAAACAAGACCAAAATGACAAGAAATTTTAGGTAAAGTCTTTCACATGGATGCCAAAAAAATGTGGATGGATCATAGTAACCAGAAACAACAGAAAAAGAAATACAGAAAAATGGCAACTGTAACACCTGAACTGACAATAACAACACTTCAATGAATGGACTAAATGCTCCTGTTAAGATAAAAACACTAGCAAGAATGGATTTTAAAAACTCCATCAATATGTGGCCTACAAGAGACCATCTGAAAAATAGAGAGAAAGACAGACTCAAAATCAAAGGCTGAGGTGAAAATATACCAAGCAAATAGCAACCACAAAAAAAGCAGGAGTGGCATTACTAATCTCTGATAAAGTAGACATACTGCTTAAAGACACAATAGATCAAAAAGACATAATTTTAGTCAGCATTTATGAGCCTGCAAAATATACAAAACAACAGTTACAGGAATTGAAGAAATTAATAGACAGATTCACAATAGTGGTAGGAGACTTGAACACACCACTATCACCAAAGGGTAGGTCAACTCAAAAGAAACTTAGCAAAGATGCAGAAGATCTAAACTGTACAATCAGCCAGCTTGATGGTGTGGATTTACTCAGGGTGCTGCACCCAATTAAAACTCAATTAACTTCTTTTTAAGTACACATAGTACCTTCTTTAGAATTATCACCTATTAGGACACATAGCAAGCCTCAACAAATTAAAAAACATTGAAATACAAAATAGCTTCTCAGACCACAGTGTCATAAAACTAGAAATTGGGGAGGGAGGGTGTTAAAACTTATATAGTCATCCACGTGGAAACTAAATAACTCTCAGCTACACAGAATTGGGTTTTTATATTAGGGTTATGGCTTGTTTCATAGAATGAGTCTTGTGGTATTTAATCTTTTCCTATTTTTTAAATACTTTAATTAGAATTGATGATAGATCTCTGAATGTTTGGTAGAATTCAGCTGTGATGCCATCTGATTCAGGATTTTTTTTATGGGGACATCTTTCTATGACTTGTTCAATTTCTTCCTTTGTGATGGGTCTGTTCAAGTGTCCTACATCTGTCTGTGTCAATCTGGGTAGGGCATGAGTTTCAAGGAATTTGTCCATTTTATTTATTCAGGTTTTTAAATTTATCAGAATATAGTTTTTCTTAGTATTCTGATATTATTGACCTAAATCCATCTAGTTCTATTGTGATGTCACTTGTATAATTTCATAATCAAAGTTAACTTTGTCTTATATTTTTTCCTTTTTGTTAAATTTGCCAGTGGTTTTTCAATTTTACTGACCTTTTTGAGAAACTGGTTCCTGGTCTTATTGAAGGTTTCAGTTTTTTTTCTGTTCTCTATCTCATCAACTTCAGTTCTTATCTTTATAATTTCTTTTCTTCTAGAAGCTGTAGGTAGAATAAGACTGTTGTTATTTTTATATTTGATGAAAGAAAGAAAGAATGCAATAAAAATCCTTGAAACAAATGAAAATGAAAATACGACATAACAAAACATCTGGGATGCAGCAATGGCAGTCCTCAAGGGACAGTTTATAGCAATAGGCACACACATAAAAAAAGAAGAAAAGAAAAAAAAAATCAATGAGTCTAACTGAACACTTTCAACCAGACATCGGCAACTTAACTGAGGTACTCGCGCATGACCACTGAAAGCCAGCCCTGCCTGGTGTGAGCAATACAGCTGCAACCTGCGAGCTCCCACATAGGCAGGTAGCCCTGCCAGGCACAAGTGAAACAGCTGCAAACTGGGTGAGGGTATCAAGGGTGCCCACCTGGAATTTAGATCCACCAGACACCAGCCAGACATCTACAACCCAAGTGAGGTCTCTGTGTATCCCCAACCAGTCAGGTAGCCCCCACCTGGTGTGAGCAGGACATCTGTAAATGGAGTGAGTTCCTCGCAAGTGTCCCTGCACATCCCTACCCAGGCAGGTAGCCCTGCCGGGCATGAGTGGGACAGTTGCAAACTGAGTGAGGTCCTGGAGTATGCCCATCTAGTAGCTAGCCCAGCAGGACATATGCAACCTGAGTGAGGTTCCTGTGCATCCACACCAAGGCAGGGAGCCCTCCGCTGGGCACAAACAGGAGAGCTGCAAATTGAGTGAGGCCTTTCCATGTGCCGACTTGGACAGACAGCCCCATCTGGACAGCTAGCCCCACCAGATATGAGCCTTACAGCTGCAGCCTGAGTTAGGTCCCCAATGTGGTATGTGAGCACACGCCTACCAGGTATATGCCTGTGCTGTGCATGTTCTGTCTGTTCTCCCTCATCCTCACATCTCCTCATGTCCGGTGTACTAATTGCCTTTAACATGGAGTACCTTGGTCTGACTTAGTTGTAACAGTTATCCAACAGAAGAGGCCACATTCACAGGCTGTGAACGGACACTTCTCTGGATTCAGAAATTCAGAGAGGAACACAAGCAATATAACTGCTATGCCCTCATCTGTGGCAGTTCAAGAACCTATTATCATGTCAGGTATAAAAAACCCTACCACAGCATCATCATGAAAGAAACAGGCTGCCTCACAAACTACACAAGTGCAAAGCAAGATGTTACCCCTAAAAGTGACACAATACTAATGGATTTCCTGAAGCCAGAAAGTCTGATGGAACATTCTGACACAAAATTTAAGAGAACAATGATTGAATATTTTCAGTTTGAAAGACAAACTTGAAAATTACAGGACACTGCAAGCAAAAGCCAAGAGGAACTTTAAAAAAAAATACAAACAATGCAGATAAAACCAACGAGATATTAAAGGCTCTGGAAAAATAAGAAATCATGATCCAAAATATGAGGTCCAGTGCTTCAGATGCTGTCAACATGATGCAGGGACACATGAACAGAATTGAAGAGATAGAACACAGAACCAACGAAATATAAGATAGAATTATCACCACTGATATGCTAGAGCAAAAAGCAGAATAAAAAAGGAAGGAAAAAGAAGAAAACCTAAGCATAATGTGGAACACCATCAAGAGAAATAACATGCACATCATCAGAATCTCAGAAGAGAAAGAAGCAAGTAAAGATACTGAAAAAAATTGTGAAAGAATTACTAGAAAAAAACTTCCCAGGCATAATGAAGAATGAGAGAATATATATTCAAGAAGTTGGGAGAACACAATATAGAACAGACCCCAAAAGAAAAACACCAAGGCATATCATAGTCAATTTTGCCAAAACCAAAGATAAGGAGAGAATTCTGAAAGCAGTGAGGGAGAAACAAAGGGTAGACTATAAGAGAGAGCAGATAATAATTAATGGCTGATTTCTCAGCAGAAACCATGTGAGCAAGAAGACAGTGGAATGACGTATACCAACCACTCAAAGAACACAACTGTCAACCAAGAATATTGTACCCAGTGAAATTGTGCATAAAATATGAATGAGAGATCAAGATACTCCCAGAAAAACAGACCTAAAGGAGTTTATAAAAACAAGACCAGCATTGCAGGAAACACTGAGAGACAGCCTTCTTACAAAGATGACATAGAAAGCAAGATGGACTGAAGTAACTAGCAACAATATAAAAAAGAACGCAACAAAATGATAGCAATAAAACCGTGCCTCTCAATAATCACACTGAATGTGAATGTTTAAATGCACCACTGAAGAGAAAGAAAAAGAGTAGCAAATTAGATAAAAAACCAAAATTCGTCAATATGTTGTCTACAAGAGACACACCTGAAAAGTGAAGATAAAGACTAAAATAAAAGGGTGAGAAAAAAAATATACCAAGCAAATGACAACCAGAAAAAAGCAGGAGTAGCAATATTAATCTCTGATCAAATAAATTTCAATGCAAAAACCATCACAACAGACAAGGAAGGTCACTATATAATGCTTAAAGGGTCAATAGAACATGAGGACATAACAATAATAAATATTTATGCACCAAATGACAGACCTCAAATTATAAAAAAATAAATAAAACTGAAAAAGGAAATAGACAACACTACTATAGTAGTTGGGGTCTTCAATACACCACTCTGAAGAAAAGAACTACCAGAAAGAAACTCAACAGAGATGCTAAATAATTAAATCACACAATAAGCCAACTCAATCTCATATTTATAAGCTAATGCACCCAAAAAAAGCACAATATACCTTCTTCTCCAATGTTCATAGAATGTTCTCCAGAATTGATCATACCTTGGGCCACAAGGCGAGAATCAATGAATTGAAAAACATAGAAATAATACAAAGCATTTTCTCAGACCACAATGATACAAAATTTGAAATTAATAACAAGTGGATATAGGAGAAAAAACCCATATATTTGGAAGTTGAACAATACCTTGCTTGAACATGAGTGGGTACAAAAAGAAATAAAAAGTGAAATTAAAAAGTTTCTTGAAACAAATGACAATGAAAACACCACTTACAAAAACTTCTGGGAAACAGCCAAAGCAGTAATCAGAAGTTAATTTATAGCAATGACCAAACACATCAAGAGTAAAAAGTCATTAACTTTCAAACCTAACATTTCCAGCAAATTTAAGTAACAAGAAACAGTAAGAAAACCCCACACCCTCTAAAACCCTAAAATTATAAAAATTAGGGCAACAGTAAACGAAATAGAAAACAGAAGAATGATTGACACCATCAACAAAACTAGGAGTTGGTTCTTTGAAAAAGTCAATAAAATTGACAAGCCACTAGCAAAACCAAAAAAGGAAGACACAAATAATACAAACAAAAGATGAAATTGGCAACATCACAACAGAACCACGTAAAATAAAAAGACTAACAAGGGAATATTATTAAAAACTATGCTCAAACAAACAGGAAAACCTAGAGTAAATGGATAAATATTTAGAAATACACAATCTACTTAACCTGAGACAAACCAAAACTAAACATTTGAATAGACCCATTACCAAAGAAGAAATTGAAAAGGTAATAACTTTGAAATAAATTGAAAAGGTAAAAACAACTTCCAGCCAAAAAAAGCACTGGACTAGATGGTTTTACAAGTGAACTTTAGGAAATATTCAGAGAAGAACTATCAACAATTCTACATAAACTATTTCAGAAAATAAAAA
>NW_006399760.1:29489055-29491069 GCF_000299155.1 Elephantulus edwardii | reverse complement strand
CACATCCAAAAACTTCTCCAACAGGGTAAAAAGGGAAACCACATTGGGAAAAAATATTTGGTAATGATGTGACAGACAAGAGATTTCTATCTGTAATTTATAAAATACTTGAGCATCACAACAAAATAAAGATAAATAACCCAATTGAACAATGGGCACAGGATATGAACAGACACATCACCCAAGAAGACATTCAGATGGTCAACAAGCACATGAAGAAATGTTCAAAATCCCTAGCTCTAAGAGACATGAAAATCAAAACAACTATGAGCTATCATCTCACCTCAGTAAGAATAGCAAAAGTGAACAGAACAGCAAACAACAAATGCTGGTGAGGCTATGGAGAAACTTGAACCCTTATTCACTGTTGGTGGGAGTGTAAAATAATGCAACCACTATGGAAGGCTGTATGGTGCTTTCGCAAAAACTTGCAAATAGAAATACAATTTGACCCAACAATTCCACTACTGGGAATTTACCCTAAAGAAACCATAAACTGCCACCCAAGCAGATATATGCACACTCATTTTTATTGTGGCTTTGTTTACAATAGCAAAGTTAGAAACATCCCAAGTGGCCATCAACAAATGAATGGATAGAGAAGCTCTGGTATATTTACACAATGGAATTGAAAAACATTGAAAAACAAGGAATTCATGAAATATTATACAAAATGGATGACCCTGGAGGACATTATGCTGAGTGAAATATCTCAGTCACAAAAGGCCAAATATTGCATCGTGCTACTGTTGTAAAATGGAACTGACATTGGGGTTGATGGAAGACTGAGAAAGAGGGAATAAATAATGTATACTCCATTGAAAAAAAAAAACACAAACAAAACAACAAACCACCAAACAAACCAAAACCAAGAATGTGATGTAGCCAGAACTATTATCTGATGCTGATAGTGAGAGTTTAATATGGAGACTCTGCAAAATGCTTTGTCTATATGTAAAAAAAATTCCCAAACTGCAATCGACCTGGACATGTGATACAAGTAGTTCCAGTTTTCCCTATATCCAAAAAGATACACACACACAGCTTTCCAAAAGACATAGAATGTTCATAACAACATTCATTTTTTTTCCTTTGAAATAATTTTTTTGTAATCTTTTTTCTTTTCTTTTTTTTACAGCATTACTTATAATAGCACAGTGCTAAAACTGCCTAGCTCTGCTTTGGTGACATAGTTCACTATGCATTACACTGCTATCCCAAAGGCCGGTTCTAATTCACCAATAGGTCCTCAGGAGAAAGGTGTGCAGTCTCTGGTTATGATCTACAGCTCTGGAAACCCAGTGGAGAGTCATTAGGGGTTCAAATAAAATTGAGAGCAGTGATTTTTGAGCTTAGTGTTAAAACCACTCAAATACTCACCAACCATAGAGTGGATGAATAATTGTGTTCTACTATACAGCAAAGATAATGAGCAAAGTATAACGGTACGCAATAATATAGAAGAGTCTCACAAACATAATCTTGAAGAAAGAAAACAGATGGAAAAGAATGCATATACGATTCCATTTTTATGAAGAAAACTTCACAAACTAATACATGATATTGCATACATCAGTTAAATGATGATTACTTTGAGAAATAGTGACTTGGATGAGTGTGTGGAAGGCTCTTCATTATAGGGTGCTGTTGTTGTTAGGTACCATTGAATTTGTTCTGACTGATAATAATCTGTGTACAGCAGAATGGAATACTACCTGGTCTTACACCATCCTTACCGTCTTTGCTGTGCTTGAGTTCATTATTACAGCCACTGTGTCAATCCATTTTGTTGCAGGTCTCGTTTTTCCCTGGCCCTTCCTTTACCGACCATGATGTCCTTCTCCAAGACTGGTCTTCTTGATAACATGCCCACAGTATATGAGATGAAGTTTTGCCATCTGTTCTTCTAAGCAACATTCTCACTATGCTTCTTCCAAGAAAGATTTATTTGACAGAGAACTAATACTATTCTATTAGCACTTACTGTAGTGTGTGTGTGTGTGTGTGTGTGTGT
>NW_006399760.1:29479883-29488505 GCF_000299155.1 Elephantulus edwardii | reverse complement strand
TTTTACAAGTGACACTATGCAGTATTTGTCCTTATGTGACTGAGATATTTTACTCAGCAAAATGTCCTCCAGGGTCATCCATTTTGTATACTATTTCATGAATTCCTTGTTTTTCAATGCAGCATAGTATTCCATTTTGTGAATATACCGGAGCTTCTCTATCCATTCATTTGTTGATGAGCACTTGAGCTATTTCCAACTCTTTGCTATTGTGAACAAAGCCACAATAAACATGGGTGTGCATATATCTGCTTGGGTGGCATTTTATGGTTTCTTTAGGGTATATTCCCAGTAGTGGAATTGTTGGGTCAAATTGTTTTTCTATCTGCAACTTTTTAAGAAAGCACCATACAGCCTTCCATAGTGGTTGTATCATTTCACACTCCCACCAACAGTGAATAAGGGTTCCAGTTTCTCCACAACCTTGCCAGCATTTGTTGTTTCTTGTTCTGTTCAATTTTGCTGTTCTTACTGAGGTGAGATGGTATCTCATGGTTGTTTTGATTTGCATGTCTCTTAGAGTTAGGTATTCAAATGGCAATTTTGTCTTCTTGGTAGTCTATGTTATGTTCAAGACTCTTCTCTAGCATCACAACTCGAAGGCATTGATTCTTCTTCTATCATCCCTAGTCATTATCCATCTTTTGCATGCATAGCAAGTAATTGTAAAGGCCATGGACTGGACCAGGCACATCTTGGTCTCTAGACTGACATTGTTGTTTCTCAATACTCTGGAGAGCTGCTCATGATACTTGGAGAAGAGAATAAGGTTGTTAAAAGTTACAGCTTTCGGAAGCTCCCACTCACTTGCTTTAAGTGTGGATCTGAAAGACACTTGGCCAAAGACAGCCCACATCAGGTCTGCAAGGTTGACAGACCCCAGCTCTCAGCTGGGAACAAAGGAGGATGCTTCAACGATTTAGATCCTCCCAGAAGAGCCGTGGGTGAGCATTAACATTACTGGTAAGTATATTCATTTTCTCCTGGACACAAGAGCCTGTTAATTGGTCCTAAAAGCCTTCTGAGGTCCCAACTCTTCTCACTATCTCTTAGTTGTTGGAATGGACAGAAAACCTCATAAGCAGTTCCTTACTTCACCTCTACCTTGCATTTGAACTTCCGAGTTGTAAAACAGCCCAGTGGTAGATGAAATTTGCTCCAGGACTTAAGAAGCATAAATGACATAGCTGAGCCTCTACATCTTGTGGTTCCTAACCTTTATACTATAATAGACAAAGTGCTAGTCTATAGGCCTTTTATTATAAAAACCACCTTGCCTCTGTAACTTGATTTGTGCCACTACTAGAACCTCTACTCGGAATATTATTGCTTGTTAATTTTTGACTCATGTACTTTTAACTTGTTAGTTAAATTTGTGTCTTCTAGGTTGCAACACCTCCATGATACATCTTCAAGGATATGAACATGTACGGCTAAGCACAGTTGATAACAGTGCATCTAAATTCCAAAATCAGTCTCCATAATAGTCTATGTGTTTCCTACTGCCAAAGGGGCCCTTTAGAGTAGTGAGAGAAGATCTTCACCCTGAAACCCACAGCGTCCCTTTTCAGCAGGAAGTAGCTAAGAGAATACTCCATCCCCTTTTTCTTATGACTCAGGGTGAAGTCTCTCTCAGGGAGGAGTGATAGGGAATGGCAAAGGACACACTGACAAAGGAGATTAATCAGAACTGGCTTTGTCAAGCACTGTGGCAATTGGACAATTAAAACAGACATTCGGGGGGGGGGGCAAGAAGAACGAACTGGGTAGGAGGGTAGAGAAAACAGAGCAACAATGAATGAATGAGAACCGAAAATCTCTGTAAATGTTCATTAAAACGAATAAAATTTAATAATAATTTTAAAAAAAGTTACAGCTTTCTTGGCTCCACAATCAACACCCTTGGCACCAGCAGTCCGGAAATCAAAGATGAACTGCATTAGACAAATCTGCTGTCAGGGACCTCAGCCTTTGGTGCCTCTTCCTCCAGAATTCCCCAGGTACACTTGGCTAGCTTCCCAGATGTTCGGCATCACGTCTGGGCTCAACCCTTGCTCACTGAAATGCTCACGGTCTCCCCGAGAGGTCCCTTATTGGCCTTGAAATCACACAGTTTCCTTGGCCCAAGGGAAGCCCTCGAAACTTCGTGAAATGCATGGCAGAACAAACGTGCAAACTGAGGACCTATTGTAGTATGTATTTTTAATGTTGTACCCCAATAAAAATGTTCTTAAAAAAATTCCAGGCACATTTTCCCTTCTATTTGCACCTTCTTTGATTAGTGCGATTCCTGCAATATGTCCACCTAACAATTACATGCCTGACCTCTACTTTTGGCAGCTGATGTGCAGTCAAGAAACACATGCAATCTAAGATTGATCAAATGAAATCTTAAGTAGCAATTAATTAATAATGAACCAAATGTAAACAACCTTTAAGTCAGTCATATCCCTGAATCACTTTTTATGAATATGGGTATTTGGGAGTTGTTTATCATTTGTTTGTTAGAGAGATTTCTCAATTAATTCTTCTAATAACTAAGAAGAGGAACTAATTTTGCTTGCAATAAAAGACTGAGCCCCATAATGTCTAACCTGTCTTATTAGATTATTCTTTATCCTCAGAGTTATATATTTTTTCTCTTTCTCTCTTTTTTTATCCACTGCAAGAAAACAGTTCTGTTCACTTAATGGATTTCAGACCTTTTAAAAAAATTCAGATTCATCCTATATTTATCTTGATTTGAATGTCATTCAGAGTGTTTGCAATGAAAGAGATTTTCTATATGCCTTGCCTCTCTAATATCTAGTATCTGTCACTGCCACTAGACTGGTATGCCCTTGGTTTCATCTTTTCTTTTGATGAAATGTTTCCTGAGAATAATATGAGATGCATAAATGTGAATTTTTAAAAATTAACTTCAAATATTAGGTAAGGCTGCTAGATTTTGAGACCAGGTTTGTTTACCTATACAGAAATAATAGCCTCTTGCAATTTTAACTGTGATGATTTTTTTATAATCATTAAAAAAGGTAATACAGGTGGTAATTGAAAAAAAAACCCAACATTTGTAATCTACATATTCATGCAAAACAAAGTTCCAGAATCAAACTACTACCCAGATGGGGCCTCAAAGACTCTGAATTTGCTTTAATGTATCTAGAGCATTCAAATATGCATAGAAACTTTTTAGACTGGCTTTTATTGACAATCAAAGAGATGGATAATGGAAGGGGCAATTTGCCTGTTTTGTTTTATTTCTTTATTTTGGCAGATGATTGTCATGAAATATTGTTGGTAATTATAATGTGTATTTTATGCAGATGTTAGGTGTTTTAGGGTGATTAATAAGATTTCCCACCTCCCCATTTTCTACCCATAGTATTTCAAACTGACTGAAGGTTCATTTTTTTTTTTTTAGCTTATACGTGGCCTTATAGCTCATGACCACACTATGATGACTCTGCTGAACTTTTTTATCTTCTTCTCCTATGGATTTCTGATAATTTGGTCATTTATTTTCCTTAACTGTCACCTATTTGAAATTGTGTTTATGTCAGACCTTATTGAAAATTTGGCTGTAAAAAAATTTCAAGCCTGCCACCTTCTCCAAAGACCTCTCTCATCTTTTTTTTTTCTTCCTGGTCTCCAGTTACTAGTTCAGGAAGCTTGGTGACCTCGTTGTAAAAAACTTGAGCTGCAATCCCAAAGGTACATAATTTTAATCTACCAGTCAGTTGCTCCATAGGAGAAGGATGAACATTTTCTTCTCCTGTAATTAAACTGCCTCTGAGTACCTGCTGGAGGGTCAGTTGTGTGTGGTTTCTGACCTGAGGGTACACAACAACAGCAACAAGTTGCTAGTTTGTATTTTTGTCAAGATTCACATCCCATCTCAGGCTGCTCCAGGTGACTCGCCCAGCCTCTTTCAGTTTTGTATATAGAGCAAGTCAGACAGATCTTTTTGCTCTTGATCCCCTGTCCTAGTCTTTGAGAGCCTCAATATCGAGACCTAAATGTCCTGCTAAGGTATTTTGCAAAACAAAATCACATCTACTCCAGAGAGAAATTATGCTTTTTTTTTAGGCATAAACAGTTTTCTGTTAGCTCTATTTCCCTCTTTCTGCTACAAATACACAAGCATAAAATGTCACAGAGGAATCTTGGCCATCTCCTTCTCACTATAATTGATAACACTAGTCAGACAGACACTCTGCCATTTAACTAGGCAGATGCTTTTCTTCCATTTACAAGTTTGCTTACACATAACTACACATAGCTATCTTGTATTGAGCTGTGTCTGACAACCATTAGAAGGTGATTCTTTCCATAATGTGTATGTGCCAAGAAGCAGAATCAGAGCATTGAACTGATCATAAATGTTCTGTGAAATAAAACATAATCAATGAAATGTTAAATTTAGAAGCAATGAGTGAGTTCTTTATTTTATGTAATGATAAAGTTATTGAATTAATAACTGTGTTTAGCTTCCAAGTGCTGTTGCAATTTGGCATACACTGTTACTAAGTTAATGATTCTTGATCATGTTGTTGTTGTTAGATGCCATCAAGTTGCCTATCACTAATAGCAACCCTATGAACAACAGATCTGAACTTTGCACTGTCCTGCACCACCCTATGATCTCTGATATGCTTGAGCGCATTGTTACAGTCACTGTGCCAATCCATTTTTTTGAAAGTCTTACTTTCTTTTTCTGATCATCCATCTTTTCTAGCATAATATTCTTGTTCAGGAACTGGTCCTACACCCAAAAATATGTGAGATGACGTGTCATCGTCCTTGCCCCTTATGAGCACCCTGGTTACACTTCCTCAAAGACAAAGACTTGTTTGTTCTTTGGGCAAAAGATCGTCGACATTCTTTTTCAGCATCCCAACTGAAAGGCATTGACTCTTCTTAGCCATCTTTGTTAATTTTCCAACATATAGTTGCATAAAAAGTAGTTGAAAAGAGCATAGCTTTGATCAGGCACATCTTAATCTTTAAATTGACGTCGCTACCTTTATCATTTTGAAGTGGTATCAGGAAGCATATTCTCCCAATGCAACACATCTTTTGATTTCTTGACTGCTGTTACCATAAGTATTGATTGTGGATCCAAGTAAAATTAAGTTGTTAAATACTTGATTTTTTTCTCCATTTATCACAATGTTATATCTTGGTTCAGTGATAAGGATATTTGCTTTCTTGATGTTGAGTAGGATAAATTTAAAATGCCAGTGTGTCAAAACTCTTGGCATGAACAGTCAGAAAATTAAAAGATGAATTACACTGGGAAAATCTACTATTAGTGACTTCTCCAGAGTACTGAGAAGCAAAGATGTCAGTCTAGAGACTAAGGTGCACCTGATTCAGGTTGTTGTCTTCACAATTACTTGCTATGCATCAGAGAGCTGAGAAATGACTAAGGATGATAGGAGAAGAATTGATGCCTTTAAATTTTGGTGCTAGAGAAGAGTACTGAACATACCATGGACCTACAAGAGAACAAAAAGATCTGTCTTGGAGAGGGTGAAACCAAGTTTCTGTTTATAGGCTAAGATTTTTAAGCTCTTTTTCACATGTTTTGGGCACATGATTAGAAGGAGCCAGTCTTTGGAAAAAGGACATTATGCTTGGAAGGATAGAGGGACTACACAGTAGAGAAAGACTCCAGGCGAGAAGTATTGACTCAGTTACTGGGGTAATGGGGGGTATATGTGTCAGACTCAGTGAGACAGGCTCAGATGGCCAGGCTTCATAGGCTTCATAGCTGTTGTACATAGGGTTGCTGTGAGACACAGGTGACTCAACAGCACATAACAACAACAACAACATGTATGCAAATATTTGTGATTGTGGTGTGTATGTGCGTACTTTATGGTTGTGCATACGTGTGTTGGGGGAAAAACCTCCCTTCTTTATAGTTCAATAACTTATAATTGTTAGAGGGATCTTAGCTGAAAGCAGAGACTACTAGAAGTATCTCTATCTGTGTTTCATTGATTATGCAAAGGCATTTGACTGTGTGGATAAACAAACTGTGGCTAATTTTAAGAAGAATGGGAATTCCAGAACACTTGATAGTGTTTATGTGAAATCTATACTTGGACCAGGAGGCAGTCATCAGAAAAGAGCAAGGAAACACTTTGAGTTAAGGTGTTGGAGAAAAGTACTGACTATACTGTTGACAGTTAGGAGAACAAAGAGGTTTGTCATGGAGAGGGTGAAATCAGATTGCTCTTTGAAGGCAAAGATTTTGAAACTTCATCTGACATACTTTGGGATAGTTGCCAGGAGCGTCCAATCCTTGGAGAAATACATCATGCTTGGAAGGGTGGAGGGACAGCACAAGAAAGAAGACCCTCAATGAGAGAGATTGACTCAGTGACTAGGGTAATGGGGGGTGGTGTATCAGAGACAATGAGGTTGGCTCAGGATAGAGAAGGGTTCAGAGCTGTTGTACATAAGGTTGCTATGAGTCACAAGTGACTCAATAGCACATTACAATAACAATAACAACAACAATTCTTCCAACAACCTCAATCTTTTCTTCATCTATCATCATGCTGCCAATTTTTCTGGGGATGAAAATCTTTGTTTCATTGATGTTGAAATGCAATCCATAATCCAGAAATGCTTTCAGTCCTCCTCAGTTTTGGTGAGCAAGGTTGTGTCTTCTGCATAATGCAGGTTGTTGTTGACTCTCCAATCCTGATGCCACATACTCCTTCATAAAGTCCAGCCTCCATCATGATTTGTTCTGCATTGAAAAAGTATGGAGAAAAGATACACCTCTGAAACAGTACTTCATAAATTTCGAATGAAGTATTCTCTTGCTCTGTTCATAAGATAGCTTTCCAGTCCAAATATAGGTTTCATGTGAGCACAATTAAGTGTTCTTAGATTCCCATCATTCTCAATGTTAGCTATAATTTGCTGTGATCCACACATTCAAATACCTTTGCATAGTCAACAAAATGCCATCTTTCTGGTATTCTCTGCTTTCAGCCATGATCTCATGATAATACCTAGTGCCACAGTCACTTCTAAATCCAGCTTGTATTTCTGCTAGTTCTCTGTTGATGTAGTATTCTAGTCATTTTTGTATAATCTTCAGCAAGATTTTACTTGCTTGTCATATTAGGATATTGCTCAGTGATTTCCACTTTCATTTTGCTTGAATCCATAATCAATACTCTTGGCACCATAAGTCAGGAAATCAAAAGATGAGTTACTTTAGGAAAGATTACTGTCAGGGGCCTCAAAATAAATAATGTCAGTCTAGAGACTAAGGTGCAACTGATCTAGGCCATGGTTTTCTCAATTGTTTGCTAAGTATCTGAGAGCTGGACAATGAATAATGATGACAAGAAAAGAATTAACACTTTTGAGTTGTGGTTCTAGAAAAGAACCACAATCTGTATTGAACATATGGATTGCCAAGAGAATAAACAAATCTGTCCTGGAGGTGGTGAAACTAGATTGCTCCTAGGAAGCAATGATTTTGAAAATCCATCCCATATACTTTGTACATGTTGCCAGGACAGACCAGCCCTCGAAGCAGGAAAGTTGGAGAATCAGTGCAAGAGAGGTAGACCCTGTATGAGAGGGATTGAAATGATGACTGTGACAGTAGAAACAGTTATGTTAGAGGCAGTGAGATTGGCTCAGGATAGGTCAGGATTCTGGGCTATTGTTCATAGAGTTGCTATGAGTTATAGTCGATTCAATGGCACATAACCATAACAACAACAATGCTTCTAAGAATAATTATGTAGTATTCTGGAACTTCAATTCCTATTAAAGACTACAATCCTTGACCTTTTGTAGCAAGTGCTTCAGGTTTCCTTCAGTTTCAGCAACCAAGGTTGTGTCATCTGCATAATGTAGTTTGTTAATAAGTCTTCCTCCATTCTTTTTTTTTTTTTGGTTGTAAATATTATATTTCTTAGCATTAATCCAGCATTTGGTACAACATAGCCAAACAACCTTACCAGATTTTTTTTTTACAAAATATGTTAAGGATGCAATACTTAGAAATATTGACTGAATTTAATTTTACAAATGCTGTAGCCAAACTTATCATAAAGATAGCAATTACAATGATTAAAATCCAATACTTTCTTAAGACAAAATGTTGTTGTTGTTGTTGTTATGTGCCGTTGAGTCGCCTGCGAAAATGATTTATTATTTTATAAAGTTGAAAAAAGTGACCTTAAAGACTATTTCTTTCAGCTTTCTTCATAAGTCATGTCATGAAAAAAGTAGGATAAGCCGAGCTACTCAATATCAATTTCTATAATTATTTTTTAAACTTAATGTATCATTGTTATTAGATGATGTTATGTTTACTATCACTCATAGTGACTCTGCAAACAATACACCAAAGCCCCCTATCCTGCTACCCTGCACCATCCACACACTTTCCACCATTTTCAAATCCGTTGTAATCTCTTTATCAACCTATCTTACTGTAGGTCATTGCCTCTTTTGGTGATTCTTCTATTTTTCCCCACTATGATGCCATTTTTAAACAAAATTTTATTAAATTTTATAGTTTTAATGAACATTTACAGAGATTTTGGGTTTTTATTCATTCATTGTTGCACTGTTTTCTCC